>NC_071271.1:14695074-14917574 GCF_023375685.1 Ictalurus furcatus | reverse complement strand
CTGGAACTCACTACATGTTTTTTTTTTTTTTACACCATACTGTATAAACTCCAGTAGCCATGCCACGTTCAAAAGTTAATGAGATCACATTTTCCCCCATTCTGGTGTTTAAAAAACAAAACAAAACAAAAATTCCTATTTGACTTGAATGAACAAGTGTATGGGTATTCCTAATAAAGTGGATTTTGAGTGCATGTCTGGAAATCGTATTTCATCAGAATAGTACTGTACTTCACTTTACCTGTTATAGCCGAAGAAAGAGTATTGGACCTAGAAGCTGAACACTGACTCAAGGCTGAAGGTTAAACAGGTTTTATTGAAGGATAATGAGGGTAGAGATGTGTGGGGAACGAGCGTAGCTCTCTGAAAGCAATGACTTTTCTGACTGTGAATATAGTAGTTGTGAATTGCAAGCTGTTGCAAGCTGTTTTTTCACAGCAATCTATCCAAGAAATAAAATCCAATTTTTAAAAATAATATTCATCTAATATAATTGTTGATATAAAGTTGTTTAAGTTGGTCATTGGTAGTACAAAACTGGGCATAAATGGGTTTGAGACAACTCAAAATGATTTGCTCACAACAGAATGAACAGAATAAAAAATAAATAAATAATAATAAAAAAGATTTGCAACAACAATGTAGTTCAAATCACTCAGTACAGAAGTGCTCAGCATCACTAGCAGCTGTAATTAACTGGCTAGCTGCAATAGTTAGCTCATTAGCAATAACAAACTAGCTACGTTTCCACTTAAACAGCTATGCTAGTTAGTTAATGCTCAGAAACGTCCTTATATATGGTGAAAGATTGCAAAGTATTGCTTTATCATTAAGAATAGTTCACATGGAGCTCAGGTCACATGAAGACTAACATTGCTTAAATGACAAAATATACATTCTTGTACAAAAATCAACATCTGTAAAATGCATAGCATACACTGAGCTTTCCCCATGCAGTTATTGACCACTGAAATAATTAGTATGAAAAAAAACAACAGTAAGAAAATTAACCTTAGATTTAAGTTGCTTTGCTGTGTAGTGAGAGCTTTCACTCCCAGAGATACTTGAACAATGATGGCTCTGACCTATTATTATAATTGATTGCAGCACACAGAAATAATGTTTATCTTAGCTAGCCAAATTTCAGTAGTGTTTATGGAATAAAAGTGGAATAAAATTCAATGAGAAAGAAAGAAAGAGCAAAATGCTTTGAATGTGCTGTGTATTTCTTGCAATTCGTGTATTATTTATTCATATAAGAAAGTACTTTCAGCACTTTGAAAATACCCAGTTTATCATATTGCTTTACCATGAGACATATGCCATGAAAAGCACAAACTTTATGCATGAAATGGGCTATACTAAATATGCTTTTAAAAAGGTAAAATTATTTATTATATACTGAACTTATTCAAATAGCATAGTGGTAGAGGTGGGTGGGGTTAAATTACATTGGTGCAGAATGTGGCATACAGACCATTCGAGCAAATCTTTGTTATGTTGATATGCATCGTAGGCTTGTGACATGTTGGATGTTGATATTCATTGTAAAGAAGGTACTGCAGATAAGTTATATAAGTCATATCACTCTCCTAAGCTGTGTGTGTAGTCACATAGTTATAGTGACAGTCATTTCCACAAGGAACCATATTAAACAGTGTTGTATTGATGTAAGAGTATTTATAAGGGAATTCTAACATCCTTCATTCATTCATCTTCAAGAAGCGGTTTATCCTGGTTAAGGTTATGGTGGATTTTGGAGCCTATTCTGGGAATACTCAGCATAGGACAATTCCAGCACCCATTCAAGAGTGACAGTACTTATTAAGTAGTCAATATGTGTCCTGCATATTGTGAAAGGAAATTGAACAAAGGACCAACCTGTCATAAGTTAATACAAATGACCCAAATACTAGTAACAACCCCATTAATAAACCTTCAGCAACAAAGCTATTAATGGTCTGAAGTATAAGAAAGGTTATTGTATCTGTAGTCTTTTTAAACATGTCTTGACAGTCCCAGCTATGGACTCATTTCTTTTCATACTTTTCAAATCTCAGGTGCTCAATGAACATGGACTACATAATTCTAAACTTTTAAATATCTCTTTCACAAGTAAGTCTTTAACACATTCTCTGTGTTACTGCATCTGAACCCATCGTCTATTTTTTCCTACATTCACCTCCTGAATGAGGTAAATTGTGCTGAGGTCACAGTTGATTCCATCAACACACCACCTGGTGCCATGGATTTTCATCAAAACACAAATGACATACATATAATTACTATTTACTACCAGATTCCCGGGGTGTTTTTCAGTAGCTCAAACCCTGACAACAAGAATAAAAATGGCACCTGTTTTGATTAATCTATTTAAATCCAATGAGAGTCTGGGAAAGCTGAATACAAGCCTCTGAAAGATCTGCACACGTGTAGCTGGTTATGTAGGCTGTCTGTAAGAATAATGTCTTTCAGGGTAGTCTGTTGAATTATGTAAAAACTGAAATTAAGATTGAATTACATTTTCATATTCTCTACAAATAAAAAATGAAGCTTGTATATTTTCCATACTACTTGGTCAGACTGAGTCTAGAAGAAAAATGAATAGAACAACTATCTTATACTAATACATTCATTCAGTAACTATTTTGTCCTGTTCAGGGTCAAATCCAGAGCCCACCATAGGAACACTGGACATGAGGCAGGACTACACTGCAGGGCACCATGCACAGACTCATTCACACTTTGGGGCAATTTATGAAAGCCAGTTTACTTATTGGCATGTTTTTGGGAGGTGTGAAGCTGCAATGCTAACCACTGTGCCAACATGCCACCCATAATACATGCAGTACATGCAATTTTCCACTCTCTTCATGCTCATAGTAGTATTTGTGCTTTAATTAGGAGTCTGATACCCCTGATCAAGTGCCTGCTATTTAGCTCACACATCACTTATCACATGAAAAAAAGACAAAAATTTTGGTTTTGAAACTAGTTACATCAGTATCTAAATATGGAAGTATGTACTGTATAAATTATGTAATAGTATATGTACTATTTCAGGTTTATTCTGATGCTGTTTGTATTTTCATGGCAGTGGACCTAAAACAAAAAGTAAAAAGAGGTTAGACCATAGAACATTTTCAAATTAATTTTGAGATGCATGAGATCCGTAGGCTGCTACTTTTTTCCCAGATCTCTGAAAATCTCCCTACTTCTGAATGCTAACAGTTCAAGATTCAGATTTTGACGGAACTCTAAACAACTCTAAGGTATTTGCAATTGAGTTGCATAGATACAGTAAAGTGTAGCGCCTTATAATATGTGGAAGAAAGCAAGTATTGGTAGTGCTCAGTGCGCATTATTATTATTTAGACAAGACCACGTTTAGACTATGAATATTCTTTCCTTATTATTCAGCCACTTATGTTAAATCATTTTATTTACTATGAATAACATTGTAACTATAGTGAAATTATAGGCAAGGTGTGCAGTTATGAGAGTGAAGAATGTAAGTCATAAGATGATTAACCTTGTTAGCTACATCTGAGCAGCACACCAGGGCAAATGGCAAATGCTGCAACCATGCACTAAATCAGTATGTGTAATGGTCAGTGCTAGTCTTTGAAATGTCTTACTGCTGCAAATATTTGGTTACATTAATATTGTTCAGGATTCAAATGTGATGTGAAAGCAAATCACAAAGTTTGTTCCAGAAATTGTTCATGAAGAAGAAAGTGATATGGCATCATGTGAGGAAACTTGATTTACTGAGAAAGAGGCTAAAGTATACCTATGACTACAGTTAAAATCATAGCATATATATCAAATATACTGTATAATATCAAGGCTATATGGTAGTGCTAAATATTTTTTTGCAATGTGTGTACTGTGCCTTGCATAAGTATTCATCCCCATTGGCGCATGGCAAAACCACTTGCTATTAGAATTTACATAATTAGTTGAACGGAGTCCATCTGTGTGCAATTTAAGTGTCACATAATCTCAATATAAACACATATGTCCCTAGAAGGCCCCAGAATATGTTAGAGAACATACCTAAACAAATAACTTCATGAAGACCAAGGCGCTATCAAAACAAGACAAAGTTCTGGAAAAGTATCAATCAGGGGCTGGTTATTTAAAAAAAAAAAAAAAAAATCCAAAACTTTGAACATCCTACAGAGCAAAATGAAATCCATGATTAGAAAAAATAATGGAAAGAATATGGTACAACTGTGATTATGCCATCTAAAAATGTTAGGGACTAGTAAGGAGGGCATTAGGCAGAGAAGCAACTAAGAAGCCAAGTGTAATTCTGATGGAGCTGGACAGATCCACAACTCAGATATTCTAGACACTTTACACCGCTGGGCTTTATGGAAAAGTGATGAGAAGAAAACCATTACTGAATAAATGCCATATGAAATCCTGTAGAGACTCTGCAAACATATGGAGAAAAAACACTACATTTGGTAGAAACCCAACACTGCTCATAATCCTGAGAATATCATCCTCACAGTAAAGCATGGTGGAGGTAGCATCATGTTGTGGGACTGCTTTCCATCAGTAGGAACTTATAGAATATAGTGCAATGCTAGAAAAAAAAACCTTTCCTTGTCTGACAGATACTTGAGACTGGGCTGGAGGGTGGGTCACCTTCCAAAAAGAAAATTAACTAAGCATACTACCAAAGCAACATTGGAGTGGTTCAAAACCTAGATCTCAAACTAAGTAATTATCTGTGGCTTATTATCTGTAAAAATCACAGTTAAGTGGAAAAGTTCACAGGTGGAACACCTTTGCAAAGTACTGTAAATGAATGTAACTGAATTATTATATGATACAGATTTAATTTTAGGTTAGTGCACATGGAACAGGAATTAAGACATTAGAATTGCCTTTTTATAGGAATATCTAAAAAAAAAAAAAAAACTATTTGTCTTTGTGTATATACAACAAAGCCAGACTGCCCATTGCTGACTGCTTTACTAGAGCTCCTCATGAGCCCTTATTACCCAAACAGAGCACTAAAAGTCTAGCATCAAATCATATGTACACATTTTGTTCTCTGCTGAACCATGAGCAGAGAGCAGATAAAAGAGCAATAGATAGCAGGTCCAGATGAATAGTACTAACTTCTGCAACTCCCTCAGTCTTACTCAAATTCATCGCCTGGGAAGGATCCACAAACTGCAAAAATGAAACTCAATTAAATCCACACTCAAATTTTAAATCTGTTTTGCTTTGCCTCTCTGACTTTCCTCATCACCATCACTCCCAATCTCACTCTCTCCAGTCTTGCTTGGTTTATCAGGTTGCACAGCCTGCAGCTCATGGGCCACTTTAAAACTTAATCTAGACTGTGCCAGTCCTCTATCATCCTTTGCTAATAACCATGCTGTCCTAGACAATGTGCCTGCTTCCCTATGGCACAGACAGATAATATTCTTTTCTATTATATAGAAAATATTCTGCCTTCAGGGAGACAGACATGGCTGAGATGGAGTAGTATACTCTCTCATTGCCAGGCCACAGGAGAATGACAAACTGAACGTAGAGCAGAGAGCCCAAGTGGGACCACAGGTAGTGATCAGATAGATCAGAAAAAGTCTAATATGGCACATTCTGTGTGGTGTTTTTATATACAAATGTTTTTATATACATATATCACATTTACAGTAGGTGCAGAAAAATTTTATGCTTATTGTTTGAAATGATTCTATGTCTAAAGGTCACAAATGATTGCTCCCAACCTGATCTTATGAGAAATTGGTATGAATTTGAGTAAAGATGATGTGGTTGGATTTATTTCAAATGCATATAAACAAGTTCATAAGAATGGGTATGAATGCTAAACCTGTCCCTAACCCTAACCTTAACCTTCAGACTTCTAACTTAACTTAAATTCTGACTTCAAACTGAGCTGTGAGTAATGTAATTCACTCATTTTTTTTTAAGTTGGTAAAACTTATTTTCCAAATGCATTTAATCTTGTCACGAATCGAGGTTGAGCCAGAAGCAAGTGCAGATAATGACATTTATTGAAATAAACGTACTAAGAAACAAAGACACTAAGACAACGTGGAATAACACTGTGGCATGAAACAAAACACCAAGACATAAACAACCAGAGTCTAAGACAACGAAAGACAAGCACATAGTGCAGACCAGGACTATATATACACGAGTGCTCATTAACCAAAACGTGAATCAGGTGCAGGTGGTCATGTGACAACTAGAGCAGTGCAGTGGCTGATGGGAAGTGGAGTCCAGCGTTTCTTGATACGTGACAAATCTATGTTGGAAAAGATTTGTAGAATATTTTTTAAAGAATAATCTTATTAAACAGTGTCTCAAAACAAATGTTTTGAAACATTTATTAATTTTCCAGTGTTGCAAATGTAATTGTATCATTACAAGAGCATTCAATTCAGATACAATTCAGCCACCACTGTTATGAAGAGGCAAATGCATAAATATGTGTACAAAGAAACAGGCCTGGTTTAAAAAATAGTATGTTCTACGGTACATGAGGGCAGCAACAGTACTTATTTCAGCATGAACACTGGCAATGATCTATTTAAAACCTGAAACCCCCAAGCAGAAATAGTACTTGCATGTACTGTACAATGTTAGAGCAACAGGAAATTCAATTACAACAGTACATCAGCAGCAAATACAAGCAGTTAGATAAATTTACTATTAAGAGTTCTACACAACAATTTCTTATCTAATTATTTGATCTGAAGTTGCATCAGCCAAAATTAACAGTGGCATTTTAAAGTAAATATTTCACAAACGCACATGGTTTAAATGCTTTGTCTAGATTACTCAATATAATATGGTTGATTTTTAATCTTAAAAAGCGTTTTAACAACTAATACATATTACATGAGGTACACAGTAAAATAACTAGCGTTGAATTAACACCCAGAGTGTTTATTTGAGTCCAGTGGACTTATATAAACACTGTAGGGTGTGAATTCAACACTGTGGGTGTTAAATCAACACTGGTGATTTTACTGTGTATACTCAAAATATCAAAGTAAATTAATGAACATTAATTTATTTGTTGAAAATGATAAAAATTTTTGCGTTAAAATTATAACCCCACAGAATCATTTTAATCAGTGTGCAAATCAAGTTCAAAAACAATACCCTGTCTTTACATTAGTTCCTTTTTACTAGTTTTGTGAGCACTTGCAAAATAATATTAAATTTAACCCAGTACAATAAATAAAATATACACTTTTGGTTTTAGCTGAATATTTACATGAATTAATTTAGTACAGCACTTAAAACATTGAAGTAATTCTAAGAATTTTCTATTTTTGTGTAAAATTCACAGATTTGTCATATTTACTGAAGCACTGAATAATTTGTTTTTGCAGTGTGAAGTGTATGGGTCAGAGTAATTTATTTCAGACAGTTGCTGATTACATCAAACAAGAAAGTCTTATTTCATATTATGTTGTTGTGTTCTGCTGCTTCTGGTTCCCAAAATGGCAGAATATACTGTATTACAGGGTTGTAAATCCTATATGCAATTTAATATTAACAAACTGCACAATTTATTACTATTCCTCCATGTATAGGCAAATATAAAAATAAATCACTCCAATTACATGTCTCAAATCACTTTAGGCAATCTCAGGAAAATTTATTATAATAACTAGGCATGCATAGGCATCTCTTGTGTAGGGTTATTTATCTTTAAATTTGCTGAGGTATCACTATCTAGAAGCAGAGAAATAGATTTATTTTATTTTACCTCATAGTGTGATGAATTGTTATATTTATCAGGCCACATGAATACAGTATCAGGGGTAATAAAGAGAAGCACATTTGTATGAAAGTTATAAGAATAAAAATGCTTTTACATTACTGTATTACTATATCATTGAGGTATAAGCTATAAAAGTTATATCAATCATGGACAAAACCAGCAACAAACTGGAGCTAAACAGGGATATTTCATACATGATACAAGCATATACTTAGTAGATCTATAAAGGTGCTAATTTCTTGAGATTACTAACAATGGATCTGAGTGTAACTACATTGGAAAATACATTATTAAAACACATTATGTCAATGTAGTGAAGTCAGTCATATAATTTCTATTGGATCAGTTAGATCTCAGTTAGCTCATCATCACAGAAACATCATAGATTTTTGGCCCTGGTTAGAAAGATTTCATATTCAGTGACTGTAATCACCCATAGTGGAATTCATGTGTGAGGAAGTCATGTGACCCCAAAATGACATGTAGCCATATATTCACTACATTCATATATTCAACATTCTCTTAGTTGACTCTGAAAGACTGAAATATTAAAGACTCAAATGGTCCTCCCCTCACAACAATTTATAGTTTGTAGTGGTACTTGTGATAAATTATTTATATTCTCTTCTTCACATAAAATAAGAGAGGTCATTTTTATTGTTGTACCATTTATGATGAAAGCGATATGCTCATTTAAATTGAATTAGAACTGGTGATATTTTCCTCCTAAAGAAATTCTGGCTGACAGGACTGAAATTAGGTTGTAAGTTTATTTTAACAACTCTTGACTGAGGATTTGATACAAAAAACAGTGTGGTCTGACAAGCAGGTGTGCTTTAAAATGTGTGTGGGTGGCAAAAGCTTGTGTCATTATGTTTGAGCTTTCAGGCTTAAATGAGCCAACAGGTAATGCAGAGTGTGATGATGGTTTAACTGTATGTTCTTCTAAGCCTTTTAGTGGTACTACACTAAGCTACATCTCTGACCTTCTATGCCCCCTTTACACTGCCAGAATCTTAAGATCCTCTCATCAGCAGCTGTTAACTATTCCATGCTCTTAGAGGTGACCAGGCCTTTTCTGTTGCGGTTCCAAGATTGTGAAATAGTTTACCATTGTTTTAAAAGTCATCCCCTACAACAGACATTTTAAAATCCATTTTGAAAACATATTTATTTTCCAAGGCTTTTGAGTCCTTGTAAGGTCTCCATAATCTGTTTGTTTTTGTCTTATTATTGATGGTCTTTAACTTTTGTTGTATCGCTACTGTTTTATTCTGAAGCTTAAATCAAATCTATTTGATTTCTTAATTGTGGTGTTTTAATTATATATTATTCTTAATCTTATACAGATTTAATTTTACTGTGCAGCACTTAAGTTGTCACATGCTGTCTTTTAAATGTGCTATAAATATAAAACCTGACTTTACCACATGACTTTTAACCACATGGGGTTTGGTGGTCCTTTAAAGCTGAGCATGACAATGATAATGTCATTGCTTACAATATTTAAGGTAGGATGGATAAAGGTCCCATTTAAAATAGCATATTAAAATAGCATATTAAAATAGCATATTAACCACTAGTCACATAGAATTATTGATTCTTGTTCTTGGCTGACAGGAGTGCAACCTGGTATTCTGCTGTTGGATGAGATACTCAAACCAGCCCATCTGGCACCAACAACCATGACATGGTCACAGTCACTGAGATCACACAGAAGCTCTTGAACTGTGTCTGCATGAGTTTTTGCATTGCACCACTGCCACATGATTGGCTGATTAGATAACTGGATGAATGTGCAGGTGTACAGGTGTTCAGTACCTTTGTACATAATATCAGTACCTTTGTACATGTTACAAATGCAAGCATATTTAACATACTGATACTGTGTTTTATTACTCGATTAATTACTCAGGAAAGTTCTTCCAGTTTAACTTAGCAAATGTCATATAAATATAACTGTACAGCTCAGGTAAGCTATCCAGCCACACAGGAAAGACAGTTATTTCTAACTCCATGTCTACTGATTCTCTTTTTGGCTTGGAATACAATCCAATTGCCTGCTCACTGGAAAATTACCATACTGAGCTTTCAGTTGTCTTCATGCTGATTGAGAAAGTTTAGCGAGTGGCTAGGAATACTGAGCATATGAAATGGTAATTCAGGCATATCCTTCTTCAAATGAAATTTAATCGAATGGTAATGCAGTGCTGGGCTGCCAAGATATCATGCTGCAATCTCTGTCTTTTTGGCAGAGCTCAAGAATAGATAAGAACAGATGTTTTTTTTCTTATGGGTGATTACATGTCAGTTCATATAAAAAAGGAGGTTTGAAAACCCCTACATGCATTTAGAGCTAATTCAGCGTGTAATAACCACGGCACAAATATGAGCAACAGTAGCCTATACACAGCACACATCAGTATATTCACAGCACATTTCTGTGTATTGACACACCTGAAACCGACAGGCAAAGTTTATACAGATCTATTGAGATTTAAGGTTATTGTACAATTATTATTTTCAATAAGTGAGATTTAAGCATTTCCCAACACAAGGTAATTAAACCTTTTATACAGTACAACAGAGACAGACATTTAAGTTCAATATACAACATATGGCTTTGGTAAAATTCCAAAGCCATGTGTTGTATATTGAGCTTAAATATGTGGAGTATGCATTCAATTCCATTCCAATTTTCTAGCCAATTTAAGTTGAAATAGCAAATTTTTTATTGAACATAATATATTTAATACTCATACAAGCCACCTTTTTGCTGTCATTTATTCAAAGTTAAGTGCATTTTAAATCACGAAGACACAAAAGTAGAAGTAATTATGTAGTATTAATAAAGTAATTAAAAAAAAGTTTTTGCATAATTCAGTTCCTGTATAACAGATCCAACATCCTCCATTCCCCATCCCAGTATGTTCGGATTTATATGACATTATTACCTATAATGAATATTTATTATGTACCAGGTTATAGCATACATGTATTTATGATCTACATGTACATGTCAGTTCAGTTAACACCACAATTTATGGTTGTCTAGAGAGGCACAGCCACATAAACAGAAATAGAATAAGCACAAACAGCTTGCTAAATTAACAAAATGTGAAGCCACCATGCTCACATGTGTTGAGTTATATTTAACAAGCTTGTTGCTATGGTCACCATGCTCACCCTGCCCTACATGGCTGGATAAAGATGTAGAAAATTAGTGGTTATGAGATGGTGACCTCACTGGAAGAAAATAACTCAGAAGATATATCCGGAAAGGTGAAATTTAAAGAGAGCTCTCAATACTTTTTTTTTTTTTTTTTTGGCTGTACAATGGGCTTAATATAACAAAAACATCCAGAAATTCACTACAATAGATAGTTGTTTGCTATGGAAGGGGGAAAAAGATCATTTTACTTTTGCTTTTTATACTGTAGTTTATATATTCCTCTGCTTGCCATTATTTCCTATCTCTAGTAATTGTGTGGTAGTAAAAGTGCTCGTTAAGACCTCCTGATGGAATCACACTGTTTTCTGAACTATTTTCATGGAAACTATAATGCCACAACAGTGATCACCAGGCTCTAATCATTTCAATGTAATTATGACTCTGCTGCTAGACATGATCTGCTAACATGACAGATATATTAAATTGTGGATACCTAATTCCCCGATACATTTTAAGCAGGATCATGGTGCTTTAAATGGTGCAGTGGCAAATATTCAAACAAGTCACTATGCTGAGACACAAGCAGAATTTTATACTTATATAAAATGGTATTATTGTATTACGGTACACCGGCGCATTTATGCAGATATTCAATCAGCCAATCATGTGGCAGCAGCATAAGGAATAAAATCAAATGGGTACAGGTCAAGAGCTTCACTTAATGTTCACATCAAACTTCTGAATGGGGAAAAAATGGGATCTCTGAGACTTGTTGGTACCAGATGGGCCGATTTGCATATTTCATAAATTGATTATCTCCTAGGATTTTCACACACAAAATACTTTAGAATCTACACAGAATGGTGCGAAAAACAAAAATCACCCTGTGAGTCAAGGGTCTGCAGGATGAAACTGGACAGTTAAAGACTGGAAAAAGGCCAGGAGTTTTTTTTTTCATAATCTTCAATTGTCCAGTTTGGGTGAGTCTGTGCCCATGATAGTCTCAGATTCCTGTTCTTGGCTGACAGGAGGGGATTCTGATGTGGTCTTCTGATGTGAATTCAGAGATGTTTTTCTGCTCACCATGGTTGGAATGAGCGATTATATGAGTTACTATATCCTTTCCGGCAGCTCAAATCAATGAGGCCATTTTCCTCTGACCTCTTATATCAACAAGGTGTGTCCAACCACAGAGCTGTCACTCACTCAGTGTTTTTTGTTTTTTGCACCATTCTGTGTAAACATTAGAGACTGTTGTGTGCGAAATTCCCAGGATATCAGCAGATTCTGAATACTCAAACCAGCCCATCTGGCACCAACAACCATAAGTCACAGAGATCACACCTTTTCCCCATTCTGATGTTTGATGTCAACATTAACTGAAGCTTTTGACCTGTATCTGCATGATTTTATGCATTGTGCTGTTGCCACATAATTGGCTGATTGGGAAACTGAATAAGGTTTTCCCATTAAAGTGGATGGCGAGTGTATAATACATTAAAACTATTAATTCAATGGTTAAATGAAAGTGTACAGCATTGCCATCATAGAGGAAGTGAGTAGTTTAGAGGGTAAGAAAATGGATCATAGTAGTATAAGTTATTTGTTAAGGGTTTTAATATCCCTTATGATTTCGATTTAAATTCTTCCATGCAATAATATGTCTAAGACCCACTTTTGCTTTCAGGTTTCCATGGTGACAAATAAGAAGTGAGAAGACATTTTGGTTGCTCTTATTAAAAGTTACAAGAATAATTACTGCTCACACTCCCAATATATAAAATGCCATCTTTATCTATATCAGTCAGAGAGAAATGAGCTTGCTCGTTATCCTTAATGGCATTGCACCTGATGTACCATATAGGGTTTTGTAAAATGTAGTATGATATACAGTAAAATCTCCAGTGTTGAATTAACTTCTACAGTGTTTATCTGTTTATATTTGGACCTAAATTGATGCTATAAGATGTCAGCTGGGTATTTGCTGTGTATACACTAAATAACTGCCAAATTTAATTTAATGTTAATATTAACCGGCTTAGTGGTTAGCATGTTTGCCTTGCACCTCTGGGGTTGAGGGTTCGATTCCTGCCTCTGCCCTGTGTAGGTGGTGTTTGCATGCTCTCTCCCTGTGCTTCACAGGTTTTCTCCAGGTACTGAGGTTTTCTCCTCCAGTCCAAAAACATGTGTCGTAGGCTGTTTGGTATCTCTAAATTGTCCATAATGTGTGAATGGGTGGGTGAGTGTGTGTGATTGTGCCCTGTGATGGGTTGGTACCCCGTCCAGGGTTTTCTTTTTTAACATATTTTAATTAGATTCGTGAAAAATGTGAAGAATTAGAAAATACCCACACATTTGGCCACTTGTGGGCCCGGTTGTAAATGCCACTCTTTCTCACTCTATTTTACTCTCCATCTTTCTCGTGCACTCTCTGAGTGTCTTTGTGTGGGAAGATAAATATGTATTTTTCCCTACCTCCCACTTTTAATCTGTTAACATGTACGCCTCTGCTTTAGTACACTAAAAACCCTAAGTAGTAGGAGTAAAAATCAGAGACCACTTTTCTTATCCACAGTTCCTATTATTTTTTGCCTCTTCCATATCTCCAGCCCCCAGCTACTGTTCCAATTGGGGCTTGAGGCATCTCAAGAGGAACTGAAGGAGAGTAGGAGGGCCAAATGAAAGAGTGTTTTGTGTGGGTACAGAGCAGTAATCCCTTCCAGACAAATGTGTCATTAAACAACTGAAATCCTACTTGTTAAAATCAATCAAGTTGTCAGTAACATAAAGCAGTGCTGAAGTAAGTCATAATTCATTCCAGAAACTAAAAGAATTATGTTTTGTCTACTATAAATATAAAATATAAACACAAAAATATTTGACTGTATGCTAGGGTTCTAGGCTAACTGAACCCTAATAAATTCTCTTAATTGTTACAAATGGTATTTTTTGGGGGGCAAAACAAAACTAAATAAAACTATATTAGACAGAGTTCCGAATCTGTGCACATCTTCTGAAACAAAGCAAATGTCAATGACTACCAATGTTAAAGAACTAAGTATGGTCTTGGTTTTATTACCTGATTGTGTGATAAATCTGATTTAGGTGCTCTGAAACACATTGGTGTATTCTAATAAAAATGGCTGCTGGAAAATCAGCAGTGCCAACATAATGTTTAGTTATATAGAATGTTTATATTATACTGCAAAAATGATGTCATTTTTATTCTATTTTCAGATACAGTAATTTGGTTCTCTCTAAATATAAATGCTTAAAATTAGCAAAATTATCTGACAATTATGTTACAAATATTTTCACTCTGGTATCATTATTTATTAGTATATATATAGTATATATATATAGTATTATTGGTATCATTATTAGTATACAGCAGGTATCATTTATTGCAGTGTGGTTTTTTAAATTAGTTTTGGGATTTTATCATGTGAAAGAAAGAAAGAAATTTGATCACAAGTAATGCAATTGGATTCATTGTATTTCATACAAATGATGTCATAAGGGAACACATGAATACTACAACTGCCCCTAATCCTAACCACTTTGGAATGTATCCTACGAACTGAGTCATGTAAAGTATTATGAATTTGCAAGTGTAAAAGTGATGGGTCTTGTTTTGATACATCAATTATTATCACCAAAGTAAAAATCAAGTATAGAAGCTATGGGCATGAAACATTTGAAAACAAACCCTTATACTACTATGTAATTAACTAGTAGGATTTAGTGGAATTTAAGAATTATATTTAAGAGCTATTAATATTGATAAACTACAAATATTTTACCAAGCTTATATTTCTGTATTTCATGTTGCTGAAACCCTGCATCAAAGAATTACTTATTTCTGAGACTGGTTTCCTCTTTCACAGAGCCTGTTGTTAAAAACTCAATATAGCAATTCACTTTGCTGATAAGAAGAGAGCAAAACAATTTATCGATTTCTCAGTTTCACTGTTTCACTGACTTGCAGAAGTGCCAGGGGAAGAGAAAATTGTCTTGATTAATGCATTTTGTTCCAAGAACATTACCAGAAGCTAGAGCAGAGCTTGCTAATCATCTGGTTGTCCAGAACCTCATAAAGAAAAAAACAAAAAAACAAAAAACAAAACAAACAAAAAAAATGCTCCTTTTCATAGTCTTATGAACTGCACTGGTTTTAGTTATATATCCTTAAAGTCCCTTTTTAAATACAGAAGAAGGCTAAGTTCAAACCGGCAAGGGGTTAGATTGAAGTGCTGGAATGATACCAATTACATTTTTTATATTCAAACATTTTGAGTCATTTTTCCCTTTCAAAATGTATGAACTTTAAACCTCTTTCAGAAATAAATTACATTGATAATGTCCAAAAATGTGTACCTTAATGAAGGCAATATATAAACTTAAAAAAAAACAAACAAAAAAAACTACTGGTTTTTGTGACACTTTAACTGGTAAACCTTTGCACTATTCAGTATTACATAGTAAACCATCTATTAAGTAAACTAAGGCCTGAGGGAAATGCCTGACTGACACCAAATATATTGTTAAGTCAGGTCTGCCATGAGGCACTGCAACATTGTCTCACCACCACTCACCTGCTTAAGGACTGTGGGCTTGGCCTTTTAATTACGCTGCTGAGCTGCCTGCCTGTCATAATGATGATAACTTCACTGAGAGAAGAGATATTGGTTTTTGGGCTCTGGCTTCCACCTTCCTGCTTGTATTAGTCAGCGACCAAACAGGCTAGTGCTGTGCTTTGTGTCATATCCTTATGTCCCACTGCTTAATAGGTGAATCCAGATATACTCTGTAAATTGCCTCAGAGGCTTCTTGATTTCTTGGATGGCAACACATCATTGTCATGTCCAACACTGATAACCATGAGGTCCTGAAGGGGATTAAGAGTTGCCATGTTGTCCCTCACAGTAAATTAGCACAAAAATCAATTTCTCTAGTCAATTTAGATTTTCAGATGCCCCAGTCATTCCAGCCACATTGAGTTCGGCAATAGCTCCCACATGTGATGCAGCTTGAATAGTAGATTGCAGTAGGGCTGATTAATTAAAATATTTTATAATTAGTTATGAGAAAATATATCAGAGATAATCAGCAAGGACAATTAGAGGGTGCCCACACTAATGTGTTCCTATAAACTTAAAATGAGTAACATGTGGAAAAGTCATTTTTACATTATCTAGGACACTTAATTAGGCCACTCTGTCACCCTATTGAAGCCTAATTCCTTTAAATATAGAGCACAAAAGAACAGTTCAGAAAGCAGGCAGGATTTAAGGCGACTGCATCTACAGACACAGATGAAGAAGCATAGGTAATATGTTGCATTGTGAAATAACAGTTGTATCCAGTTGTCTTGTGGGGACTTAACTGGATGTCCTGTCAAAAGACTTCAAGATAACCCTCTTGACAGAACATTAGCTTGATGATTGCTGTCAGAAAAACAGGTGAACAAATAAAGTCGAGACATAAGAAGATCATAATCCTAAAAGTAATTTGTAACACCATCTCTTCAAAATTGCTTTCTAGAGACAGGAGTTTCACTCAGAAGCAAGCAGATAATGGCCAAGAAAGTTCATTTGGAGCTGTAAAAGGAGCGACCCAAAAAGATTTAAAATAAGCATGGGAAACAATGGTAAGATTGATGCTTTAAGACAGACTTCAGCAGATTGAAGTATAAAAGGAAGTGACTAGCTGGCTAGCTACCTGTATTAAGGTGTTTTAAGGGTTAGACTTAGCTATCTACTTAGAACAGGAAAATCTTTAACATTTAAGGGTTCCCCAAAAGAGACAAATTGAGAGTGTAAGTCATTTATGTTGCATATTGGTTACTCATTGAAAATAATATATTCAAGGATATATTTTCACCTCCATAATATTCTATAATGCAGTGTTAGCAATAGAATCATTTTATTTTATAATAACTCATAATGTCCACTAACTGTGATGGTTATATTCACAAATATACTGTCCCACTGGTAAATTCACTGTAGTGTAAGGCCATGTAGTTTGGTTGTAATGGGTAATTAATGTTGTGGAGAGATTTTTTTTACAAATATACTTTAATGCACATTAAAAATGATTCAGCTCTTCTCAGATAGCCCTGGTATTTCCTCCCTTCTTTCTCAACAGAATACAGTGTTTTTCTGTACAGTAAGTAAAACTTGGCTTAGAAAAGCGTAGTCAATTAAGGTGCAGGGAAATCTAATAAAGGCTGCTGCTCACAGACCTTGCAAACTTAACCTAGTCTGACATGTCACTCACTGCTGTCTGGACATACACACAGCATTCTGCCTTTGCCTGTGTATACAGGTGCTTGTCCAACAGTGATCTCCCATTGTATATTAAAAACTCCAATTAAACGGTTCCAATCAAGAATCTCTTCATATTTCGTGATTAATCAATGTATAATTAAGAATCTTATGCAGCTGCTTAAAGTAAACAATTACATTTGTAGAAAACCTTATAGAAAAAAATTATTTCAAAATTGTTCTAATTGTTAGGCATTCTATTAATTTCTTAAATGATCACATTAGAAAGGTATTAACCCCACCTAACTCTCACTCAAACTGTTCATAGGTTTGCACATGTGAGGCCATCTTTATATGGAATTTCATGGGAATTGGACATAAGCCAAGGTAACCGCTGTAGTGAAAATGTTAAGACAATGATATGCAGCACAGCAGAGACAGAGTAGGCAGGTTTCACTGTTTTCTGGCACTGTGCCTCTGAGCTATGCCCTCTGTCTGACAAAAGTGTCCAATTCATTTACAGGCACTGTGGCAGTGAAATTAATTAAGCGCTAACCAGTACCAGAGGGTTATCATTTCCCTGGAGACAAAGGCATTCGATCAGCTATGACCCCAAGTACTATGCGGCATAACCTTGCTGCAATTCTCTGACTGCCTTTAGGTGTGAGACAGATTGCTAACACAGCAGTAGGTGTGAGATTTATCCTTGGAATTTTACCAATTCAGGATGTGAGAGGCCTGTTTTGTGCTCACTGTTGAGTCTCTGACCATGATTTTACCTAAAAATAATCCCACTTCAGATATGTAGACTGCTTATAGATAACAAAGAACTACCCCATAGACTGGAAAATACTTACATGTCATGAAAGGTAGCTACTTGGACAACAGATAGACTGAATCCTACAGAGAACAGCAATTCTTGTTTCATGAAATATTAATAAGTGATGAAGCTACCTCCCTCAAATTTTATTCACATTTGCTGAATAAGCAGTCCATCTGAGTCCTCCTTCACAGCAAAATAAGACATAAATATTAAATAACTCATTAAGGATACTCATAAGTTTTTATTTTTGTATAATTCTAATGAGTGTAATGGGAAAATTAGATTCCATCCATGTGTGTATATATATATATATATATATATATATATATATATATATATATATATATATATATCTGCATATGTATACCTTTTATACTGGTTTGTATGCACAGGACAACTGCTTCTTTTTTTTTCTTCCTTCTTCTTCTTATTAATCATATTCTTTTTTTTTCTCTTATAGCACCTGAATTATAAAATTCTTTCCTGGGATCACAGTGATATATTTTTGGAGCTTTCTTTTTCATTCTTGTTGACCTCATAACTTTATGTCAACCTCTCCTCACATATATTTGTTTTCTTTCTTTCAGGCTAAGTCCCACTACAGTTACTAGTAATGCACTTCTACTTTCCACAAATTTTGCTCTCATGGATGCATCTCAGATATGACTTGTATTATACCTGGCACATGTGTGTGAATAGGCTGTTATTGAAGTGTATCAAGGCCAGTGAGAAGTCCTCAACAGACTTGGGGAGTAAATGAATACATGTACCAGCGTTACATAATTAGGATACAAAAAAAAATGGTAACTGTAATCCATTACAGTTACATCAAAAACCAAAGTAATCAGATTACAGGTACATGTTCCAAAAATGGGAATACTATCAGCATTACAATTTTTTACATTTAAAACCAAAGAAATTAATCTTTTAACATAAAACAATATAGACAGCTGCTTGATTATAGTTCTGGTTTTCTCTTGCCAGTTGTGACTCATGTGAGCAACCTCACCTGAGGGGTTAATATCTGTTGATATTTGATAGAGTCCATGATGGCATGTGTCCTAACAAAATGTCCAGGTCCTCTGGAAGAAAACAGCCCCAAAGCATTAAAGAGCCACCACCATATTTAACCATGGGCATGAGGTACTTTTCCATATGACTGCCTATCTGTGTGTGCCAAAACCACCTCTGGTGTTTATTGACAAAAAGCTCTATTTTGGTTTCATCTGACCATAGAACCTGTTCCCATTTGAAGTTCCAGTATTGTCTGGCAAACTGAAGACGTTTGAGTTTGTTTTTGGATGAGAGTAGAGGCTTTTTTCTTGAAACCCTTCCAAACAACTTGTGGTGATGTAGGTGACTTCGGATTGTAGTTTTGGAGACTTTCTGACCCCAAGACGCAACTAACTTCTGCAATTCTCCAGCTGTGATCCTTGGAGATATTTTGGCCACTCGAACGATCCTCTTCACAGTGTGTTGAGACAATATAGACTTGCGTCCAATTCCAGGTTGATTCATAACATTTCCAGTTGACAGGAACTTCTTAATTATTGGACTGATGGTGGAAACGGGCATTTTCAATGCTTGTGGTATTTTCTTATAGCCACTTCCAATTTTGTGAGGCACAACAACCTTTTGCCACACATCACAGCTATATTCCTTGGTCTTACCCATTGTTATGAATGGCTAAGGGAATTTGGCCTTTGTGTTACCTCATATTTATACCCCTGTGAAACAGGATGTCATGGCTGAACAACTTCCTGTTCTGTCACCCAGGTGTACAAATTTTTTTATAACAATGGGAATATAATTAAAATATATTTTTCTCATATGGATTCATAAGGGTGGCAATATATATATATATATATATATATATATATATATATATATATATATATATATATATATATAATTCATTCCATGGTGTTACAGCATATTTCTCATATTATTTGATTTGCAGTTATTTAACTGTCATTTTCTTTTTTGGGGGATGGGCGTTTGTGTAATAGGGCTGGGGGACACAAGCAGATCAGTAATGTCAACTCAACCAGGGTGGGATATAATGAAAGCAATTCTCTACACATACATGCTTTCAAATGACACTGCACCTGTGTGGCTTGAGCAAATGCAATAAGAGTTGAGAAATGAAGCCTGAGGGAGTGCTTAAATCCATGTCATTTCAGTATAGTCACTGAATACCATGTTTCTTCTCATAATTTGTTTATATTTTATTCATTCATTCATTCAATCAATCAATCAATCAAACAATCAATCACAATCTATGAAATTGGTTCTATGAAGGTTGAATAAATTCTTCAGTTATATGGGATCCAAGTGTCACAACCAACCATAATCCTTGTCCTATAATATCTCTGGACACTCTGGGTGACAGTGATAGATGTGGTGCATAATTAACTAGTTATTAACACAATATTAAACCAGTAGAAGCTTTGTATAAAATACATTTCACATTTACATTCATCGCATTTACATGTATGGTAGAGACCCTTATCCACTTACACAACACAATTCAATTACCTTGGTCACACTGTGCAATTCATGAAAATGTACTGCTACTGATTACAATTTTATATATATATATATATATATATATATATATATATATATATATATATATATATATATATATAACTTTATTTGGGAAAGGGAAACACATTCTGAAAATACTTTGTATATTGTATGTATTTTGATAATATTGTGGGAGTAGATTCTAACAAATTTTCCTGGTTCATAAACCCATAATCACTACAGCACATATTAAAAAATGTTAGAAACTATAATATAGACACACTGAACTGAATCTACCGAAACATGACACAGGATTAAATGTGGTCTAGACCCCCCTGTCATTCAAAGATAAAAATTGAACATTTTGGCATCCACACCAGATTATCTGGTTATTGATAGATAATATCACAACCAGCCATTTCTGCATATGTATCTATATTATTAGAAGAATTAAGCTCATATATGGCTTACAGAGAATAATCAAGTCACAATTTAGACTAAGTTTGTCTATTGTAATTTTTTAATAACTCAAGATGAGTGTAGTTGAACAACGCAACCATTGGGTCATACATAATTGCTTGGATTGCTTACAATGTCCTGGAATTTACATCTGTTTCCTTGCACCTCATGCCAGCTTCAGAATTGCCTGTTATTCTTGTCTTACTCGGAGCTTTGCAATTATTACTCACATTTCCTTGTTTACATGCATTCGAGAATTCTTGTATTTTCTGTTTTTTTTTTTTTTTTCTTCTTGTGCATTGCGATTGTGGATTTGGCATTAATTAATGTGCATACATGTAATTTAATGACTTTTAATGACTACAGTGCATAGAAATTCCATATAAAGTATTTGTATCTAACTATTTCTGGTTCAAAAGGGTTACATTTTGTGACCTATAAAATAACTTTTAACACTAACAGTGTCTCACCTAGCTCTCAGAAAGGCTGTTCATTCACACTGTTTCCACATCCCACCTCTTACTGAGAGTTACGTTTTGGTGTATAATACATTCAGTGTGATCTAATATAACAACTTATTCTGGGGTTGACTTTATCTTCCAATATCAGACTATGTCTGTCATAAACAATGGAACTGTACAAGACTTTGTATGCTTTTCAGGGTTCAGACTAATTCTCTTGTTTTTATAATGTTTCTTAGGGTATGACAAAATCCATCACCATGTTATTAACTTCTGAAATATCTGTTTTTAAAATAACAGTGAACCTGGACAAGAAAGATATATGGATAGGACATCAACCACACCAAGAATTTGTAAAATATTGCTTACAAAGATTAATGTTTCATTCATGGAATATTGTCAAATTCATTAAGTGAATATGCATACTCATTAATGCAAACCTACATTATCTCTAAGACCATAAAAAGTACTTTATTATTCATCACACAACTCACTGCACATTGATAGTACTATTATTAAACATATGATCAACAGCCACAGTAACTAGAAGGGATTAAATGAGTGCAAATGTAGTATAAGTGATTGTTATTCTCTGCACATTATGATTTACAGACTTAAGAAAATGTCTTACATAATTGCATATAAAAACGAGCAAAATGCATCAGCAATATTCCACTGCATGGAATGTCATAGAAGAGCATTTCAAGAAAACCAAACTTACAAAATCTAGGTGCAGGTAAGAGTAGGAAATAGTCTGCTTGAGATGCATTGTGGATATTAACAAGGTGCTTGAGTTGTTGCACAGGTTACTGTGCTCAGATTGCATGAAAGGTTTTGTGTTATTGTTGTTTTGTGTTCTCAAAGTTCTGTCTGTAGTTCAATAACCATTAGATCCTTGAAGTTGATATTTGAAGTCTACTGCTGCAATCCACAGCTTAATTTGTAATATGATTCTAATAAAGATTCTAATGATTCTACACATAAAGAACCACAATAAACATCAGTCTAGCCTATCAAACTTGCGCTGAAATTATTTTATGTATGAGTCAAAGTTCCAGGCCTCTTTTCTTGGCCAGAATGTAGATCAGAGTGCAATGGCATCATTCTCTGCTAAAGTATGCATTGAGGCAGGAGGCCTTGATTTCCCATGATACAAAAGCACTGAATGGAGAAATTACATTAGCTTTTCTCACAGCTCACTAAATCAGTAACACCATTTCATTTCACATTCATCTACTGCTTTCCTCTTGCATGTCTGTGGTGATATGTGCCTCAATCAAAAGAGCATTGCCTTGAAATTGAGAGAGATGTGTAACATTAGTAGCGGACATTATACGTTAATCATTGCGGCATGTGGCCATTTTCCTCTTGGACTGAGGCTCTTTTACTTATCCTTTTATGACAGACAAGGGTGAGACAGAGGACACAAGCAGATGGGTTGGGGATTATGCTCACGTCAAACAAAAATGGATTATATCCACTCAAATGAAGCTACAGAGGAGTAGAAAAAAAACATTGCATTAAATATTATAAACATTAAAGTGAAAGAAATCTGAGAACATTTATGGAACTTCTGTTGAATGCAAGTACCAGCATATCTTTCAAATAACCTCAACAACCAAACTGAATGGTGATTAGAAATTTGGAAGGGGAAAAGGACAGATGTGTGTCATTTTCTGCTATCCCTCCTTTGTTCTTAAATGTCCTCAAAGTGTTTTTTCTTTTTCCTTTTTTGGCTTCCTGTATATTGGAAATAGGTGCACTATGTCATTTTCTCTTCTTTACTGGAAAATGCTCAATTCATCTCTGCCACACAATGTAATCCTTCATAATAATGTTACTAGAAACCAGTTTTCGAAGGACTGCCAATTAGCTTGATTGAACCGACAAGAAAAATACATTAGTTTACTGCTGCCCACAGGAATTGGGGTGGTCCCACACAAACACTTTATTTCTGTCACTAGCTTTCTCCTCCCTACCAGTATCCATAATAATTAATGGTATATAACCATTTTATCCAAACAGTATATACTCACTATAATTTTCCATCAAATTACTGTTCAAAATCCTCTTATCATGTTCCACTTGCTTTCCTACAGTAGACCTTCAGATTCAAAAATGTGATGTGCAGTCTTACCCTATGAGGAAGTGCATTTCTGTTGTTTCCAGAAATTTGAATCCTGAGTAGGTTTTTTTTCTGGCTTTATAATCAAGGGTAATTTTACAAACAACAAAAAGTATGCTCTTGTACTTATGATACAATTCTAATTAGTATGACATTATAGCATTGTTACCTGCCATGCTTACAACCAATACAAAATAGCCACCTATATGTACACCTGACCAATATCTGCTAGTCCCCCCTTTACTGTTATTATAAACTCCACTGGGAAGGCTTTCTACTCTATTTGAAGTGTGTCTTGTGCCCATTCAACTAAAAGTTCATTAGTGAGGAGAGGAGACCTGGTGCACAGTCAGCATTCCAATTCATCCCAAAGGTGTTCAATGAGGTTAAGGTGTAGAAAAGTATACGGAAAATGCATGCTGCTGCAGCAAAGTTTCTGTCTTGATTTGCTCCACAGTTTGTGAACTGAGGACAATCGATTGCATGTATTTTAGATGGATTTTGAGGTTATAGTTCAAAAGAGAGATCTAAACCAACAGTTAATGTAAATACTCCTACTCTGTAATTCCTCTCCTGGATGTTGACAATCACATGAGACTTTTAGATGGGAAACATTCTTCTTGCTTAACTTTTCTGTACACCTTGAAACTCTCTGAGGGCAACCCTATCTCAGTTGTACCTTTTTAGTGTCCTCACAGTGTCTGATTTAAGGCTGAGCATGCAATCGATTGTCCTCAGTTCACAAACTGTGGAGAGAAACAAGACAGAAACTTTGCTGCAGCAGCATGCTGCATTTTCCTTGTACTTTTCTACACTCGACAGGAAATCAGCAAATCTTTATATATATATATATATATATATATATATATATATATATATATATATATATATATATTCGTATGAAACAAGTCCAGCCCCGACATGTTGCATAAGCATATTGGTTCTTCAAAAACAACAGATGCAATTTTCTAAGGTTATTACTTTTGGCCATGTTGTCTTGACAACTCATCAGAATAGGCATCATTACTTTGACTAATTTAAAAGTAATTTTCACAGTGTATCGTGAGGTGTCTGCCTCCTTGTTTGTGCCATTTTCAGCCTGCCTCCAAATCCTACTCTTTACATTCCTGCCAATCTGCTGAAATACCAAAACTACAGGCCAACTGCTTTGATTGACAGGCTGCTCACAACCCTGGCCATCACTGGACTCAGTTGCAACAGTCCAATTACTGGACCCAGGCCAACCAGAACCTTAATCCCATGGCTGACTGCTCTGGTACTAACACCTCTCAAACGTCACCTCATACTGCAGGCAAAGAACTGATGCAATAGGAGGGACACCTGGAGTCATGGAACAAATTCAAATTATTAGAGAGCACACTTACCTTAACTATTGTTGTCAACATATATGGTGGTAAGATGACCTACAGTACATGAGTAATACTTTCCTGACCTAATAAAAACAGAATATTGCCAACTGTAACCTGGGGTTTTCACTGCTGTAACAGATTGGGAGACTCAAACATATTGGAAATACTCTGCTTTACTTCTATTCTATTCTGTGTTTAATCCCATCCTTTCTGTGAAGTTACATTTTTGTGGAGTTAAAAGGATTACAAAACATATGAAACCAATGCTTTGAAACTGTACTGTATCTACTATCTTGTTCAATGCAAAAAAAAATAAATGAAATCTTCTGGATGATGTAAATTCTTCCATAAATGCTGTCTTCAGATAAGAGGTGATTTGTGTCTATGAGGGTAGCAGCACATGATTTACATAGTTTAATTCTCTGTTAAAATGGTCACTTGGTAATTTATCACCTTCAGACTCCAGTTCCACACCTACTCCAGTCCAAGCATTAGCCCACTCCCAGCCACTGAGCTACTAACCACAATCAGCTGTTCCTAATTTCCCTAATGAGACTGTCCATATACTCCTCTCATATATATATATATATATATATATATATATATATATATATATATATATATATATATATATATATATATATATAAACTTTTTTGGTAGTCTTGCACAGTAAAATCCCTAGTGTTGAATTAACACCCAGAGTGTTTATATGAGCCAAATGGACTTATATAAACACTGTAGGGTGTGAATTCAACACTGTGGGTGTTAAATCAACACTGGTGATTTTGCTGTGTGCCATTCTGTTTCGCTTTGCATTTCTAAGCCTTATTGATTGGTTGGTTTTTATGATGGTATCTAACTCTACTTTTTTTATTTGACCGCTATATCTGCCTCACCTACATTAACTGTTGGTTTAGATCTCTCTTTTGAACTAGAACCTCAAAATCCATCTAAAATACATGCAATTGATTGTCCTCAGTTCACAAACAAACAAAAGGTACAGTACTATGCAAAAGTCTTAGGCACTTTTTATTGTATCAAGAGAAAATGGCAAATTTTCATTTCCCATATTACAGAGATTTTAAGAGAATAACATATTAAGCAATAGACCACCCAACCAGTCTGGAATTTCCCTGCAGAGACATAAGTGAGTCTGCACTATTAAAATGTTGCTATTTCTTGATATTCATAGTATTTTTTTATATTTAGAAAGTTACCATTGTATTATTTTTGAAAGCATCTTTTCTTTAAGACTATCTTTACAGATGTCTAAGAACCTTGCCAAAGGATTTAGGCCAGGCAGATCACCCTTTAATAGTTTAAATGAAAGGATTCTAACTTTAGGATTCTAACATATATACAGGGTACACCCTGGATATATATATATATATATATATATATATATATATATATATATATATATATATATATATATATATATATATATATATATAACATTCTAAGAATGTTAGCAGTAGTGATGAAAATTTTCAGCTATCCTGGAAAGTAGTAGTTGTATGAGTTGTGTAAGTATGGCAACTGGAGTTTTGGTATAATCTCAAATATGCTTCATAGAATAAATCAGTTCTGAATTACCGTACAAGTTTGATTCTGATGAACCAATAAGGCCTCTCAGATGAGTGGCAAAACATATTTGATTATATCATGACTCCAGTGTTTTTGATTTATTAATACTACTTGACATCATTAGCTAGTGCCATGCATCAGCTCATACTAACATATTCATATTTACATAAACATTTTTGGCAGGGGGCTAATTATTTTCATAATTACCTTGATTTGTTGAGAGCTCTTTCTGGACATAAAGTATACAGTTATTTAGAAAGCATAAGTAGCCATGTATGTTGACACTGCACTCCTCATTACATGCTTTCTATTAAACTAGCTGTCATGGTGGGCCTTGGGGAAACAATCCCTCTGACCACAGGACATCACAATGCTTGTTTCAAATTGAAATGATTGAGTGCCATTAGAAGATTCATGAGGTCAAGCTACTGGGTTCAGTTGAAGTACATTTAGAGACACAAATCATAGAAAGGACCAATTTCTTCTTTTCAGAAAGGTAAAGGGACTTAAATGTAAAATTTATTAGATTTATTGTAAGATTTATGAGGTCAGAATATTTGTTTCTCAAGTGTACTGAGGTTTTTGCTCTTTACCAATTATAAATCTTTACCAGTAATAAATCTTGCATGGTAGCACTACTTGTATTGTTCTCCATCTGATATATTGCTTTGCTTGTATTTCCTCATTTGTAAGTCGCTTTGGATAAAAGCGTCTTCTAAATGAATAAATGTAATTGTAAATGTACCAATCCCAAGACACAAGCTTACATTATGCACATAATGGGACCCAGAAGAGGAGATACTGGATAAAATGCTGCCACAGACTACTCGTTTGTGGACATCTGACCATCACACCCATTTGTGATTTGTGAACATCCCTTTCCAGATATATTAGTTCCCCCTTTGATGTTGAGAAGGCTTTCCACTAGATTTTGAAGCATGGCTATTTGGTTTTGCCAATTCAGCCACTAGAGCATTAGTGAGGTCGGGCTCTGATGTGGGGTGCAGAGTCCTGAGGCGCAGTTGGCGTTCCAGTTAATCCCAAAGGTGTTCAGTTGGCAAGTGCAGGCCACTTGAGTTCTTCCAAACCAAATTTGGTAAACCAAGTCTTCATGAACCTTGCTTTATGCAGAAGGGCATTGTCATGCTGGTACAGGTTTGGGCCCCTTAGCTCCAGTGAAGAGAAATTGTAATGCTACAGTAAATAAAGACACCCTATACAATTGTGTGCTTCCAACTTTATGGCAACAGTTTGGGGAAGAACCACATATGGGTGATATGGTCAGGTGTGCACAAATGTTTGGCCATATAGTGTAGCTGCTATTTGTGCAAATCAGCTTAAACATCTCTGTTCCACTGTGTAAAGCAAAATGGTATATCCTCACCTTCACACAGGTGCTACTTTAGTCAAAGCAATTACAAATAGCGCTTAAGAAAGCCAAAGGCAGCAACTGTATGCTACCAAATGTTAAACACAACATCATTAATTATTTGGTTAATAATTGGGCAATTTTTCATTGTTCTGAAGAAAAGTTCTGTTATCTTGTCTATGTGAAAACACCAAAATTACGGTTTTTATTCATGTTGGGTAATGAGTGACTTTTGATTAAGAATGAATAGGTGTAATGGCAAGTTTGATTGACAGTGTGTGGGCTGCTTTAGAACACCACCATCAAGTGGCCATAGTCTGTAAATGCTCATAATTCATGCGTGGTACCAAGGTGCAAGTTCTCTTCAAAAGGCCATAATAGCATCTTTAAACATGACTAAACTTCAGTAAATATTATCCATCCTTTCAACATTCATGTTAACACAAATTAGGCAAGAGTATGTAAGTACATGTGTTAAGCACATGCAGAAAATTGTCACAATATACTACTAGGCCTATTTGTACTGCTTTTTTAATGAAACATAAACATTTATGAGAAGTATACAGTATAGTTTAGTCCATTTACTGTTTTGCATATGAATAAAGGTTATATATTGTTTTGGGATCAGTCTCTAGTTTGGTTATTATATTTGACGTCACATCCTTGAAAAATGATGGAATGTGTAATGGAACTCAGAGGTTTGTGCTGCTTGTTTATTCTGCACCACAGCAGCAACCATGATAAAATCAGACCAATAGGTCATGGCTGGTCACTCTTCAGAGATGTAATTTCAACAAGCCTCAAAGAGAATTAATCATACTTACATAAGCAGTGCCATGAACAAGTGCCAAAACAGCTATAATTACTATATACTATATAATTACTTGAAAACCTGAATACTGACTGTCACTATATGAAGTCTCAAGAATTTTGGCTTCGGAATGAATACAAATGACAGAATGTCATGGGCACTATAAAAAACCATTAGCTTTTTAGTACAACTGGCCTTAGGGCTTTCGTGAAGATCCATTCTCATCATGAAAATGATCTCTGGGGCAAAAACCCACTTGGTAAACAACATCTTGATTAAAATAGAAATAAAAAATAAAATAACAATCATATCATTAAATAGTGATCAAAATAATGATCCATTACAAAATAGACCCATTCAGGATCTATTGCTGTCAGATGCCCGTGTTCCTGGGAAAGGCTCTGGAGCCACTGCAAACCTGACCAGCATAAAGTGCTTACTGTTTAATGAATTTTGTAATGTCTGCAATGGACTGGCTTTCTGTGGATTTTCAGGCCCAATGTTTCCAAATCCATTGCAACCTGAACAGGATAAATCTGCTGCACTGAAGACAGGCTAATGAATGAATGTTATAACGTCTTGAGTATTGTGCTACAACATGTCAGCTCTTTAGTAAATCATCTTGTAGTAAACATTCTTCTGTACATTGAAATTCAATTAGGCACATAAATTATTTTCATGTCCTACAGCTTCAGAAGCACTTTAAGGATTCTTTTCTGTTATGTATGTACAACCCCAATTGTCCAAAAAAAGTTGGGACAGTATGGAAAATGCTAATAAAAACAAAGAGGAGTGATTTGTAAATGCACTTTGACTTGTATTTAAACAAAAAACGTATAAAGATAAGGTATATGATGTGTTACATAATCAACTGCATAGTTTTTTGAACGTAAACGTTTATTTTCAAATTGATAAATGCAACATGTTCCAAAAAAGTTGGGTCAGGGGCAATTTAGGATTAATAGCGATGTGACAAGTTGAAATAAGAAGGTGATGTGAAACAGGTGAGGCAATCGTTTAATCATAGTATATAAGGAGCCTCCTTATAAAAGTATAAAAGTATAGTATAAAAGGCCTAGTCCTTCAAGAGCAAGGATGGATCAAGGCTTGCCAATCTGCCAACAGATGTGTCAGCAATTAATCCAACACTCTGAGAACAACATTCCCCAAAGACAAGTCAGTAGGATTTTGGGCATTTCACCTTCTAAAGTGCACAATATAATTAAAAGATTCAAGGAATCTGGTCAAATCTCGGTGTGTAAAGGGCAAGGCTGAAACCACTTCTGAATCTGCAATCTCTGATCCCTCAGATGTCACTGTCTTAAAAACCGTCATGAATCTGTAATAGATATCTGGACATGGGCCCAGGAATATTTTGGTAAACCTTTAACAACACCATTCACCGCTGCATCCACAGATGCAAGTTAAGGCTTTAGTATACAAAGCAGAAACCATACATCAACACTGTCCAGAAGCACCGCCGACTTCTCTGGGCTCGGTCTCATCTGAGATGGACAGTAGCACAGTGGAATCGTGTTTTGCGATCTGACGAGTCAACATTTCATTTAGTTTTTGGACAAAACAGCCTTAGTGTTCTCGGGGGCCAAAGAGGAAATGGACCATCCAAGCTGTTTTCCGAGTCAGGTCCAAAAGCCAGCATCTGTCATGGTATGGGGGTGTGTCAGTGCCCACGGCATGGGTAAATTGCACATCTGTCAGGACATCATTCATGCAGAAATATATGTACACATTTTGGAGCAACATATGATGCCATCCAGAGCAGGACAACACCAAACCACATTCTGCCCAGATTACAAGTGCATGGTTGCGAGTGCGGGTGCTAGCATGGCCTGCCTGCAGTCCTGACCTGTCTCCGATTGAGAATGTGCATTATGAAGCGCAAAATAAGGCAATGAAGGCCCCGTACAGTTGCACAGTTGAAGAAATGCAAAATGGTTGAATGGGGGGGGGGGGGGGGGGATTCTGCTTGCTTAACTTAACCAACTGGTGTCTTCACTCAGCACACAAACACTTAATAAGAAATAAGAATAAGTTATTAAAAGAAAAGGTGAGGTTGCACAGTGGTAAACAGTCAACTGTCCCAACTTTTTTGGAGTGTGTTGCAGCCATCAGATTTAAAATGAGTGTATATTTTCAAAAATAAATGAAATTCACAAAGTAAAACATCGAACAATGTGTTTTCAATATAGTACAGCGTGAATTAAATTTTCAAATGACTTTTTTTTTTTTTTTTTTTTTTACATTTTCTATACTGTCCCAACTTTTTTGGTATTGGGGTTGTAGAAACACAGTGTTCAGAGAAACAGGATGTTCTGGACAAAAGTTCTCAGGTGTACAAGCCAAAAACTTCTGAGGCTGTTACAAGATGAATGAAGTTAATATTCAAAACCGTAGCAGTTAAAACATGACACTACTGTATAACTGTCTATATAGTGTATATGTACATTTACTACTCAGGGTATGTTACCTACGCATAGCTACTAAAGCATCTACATAAAAAACAAAGTGTAAAAAGAACGCACACTACTCAATATTTCTACTCATACAAATTAGTTAAATAAATTACATTCCAATTATAGCAGGTGAGCATATAAAACAGGAGACAGTGATATTCACTATGGACTGGCAAAATATTTAACATTTTATTAGGGTTACCTACAGTATTTATCGGTTTAAAGTCTGTTTTGTCTGGCATTCAGTGATTTTGCAGAAGATGAAGATCATCTTTATTCAGAGTGCAATTGAACTGTTCACTAAAAGCCTCTAGTAACACTGGAGCCGCCTCTTCAATCGTGACATCCCGGCCAAGCTCTTGACTGAGTGAGGTGACTCCTTTTCCCACTATACCACAGGGTACAATGTGGTCAAACCAGCTCATGTCAGTGTTGCAGTTCAGTCCCAAACCATGAGAAGTGATGTATCTACCACAGCGGATACCTGAAGATATATTGGCAAATTACAATTATTTTATTACATTTGACCTTCAGTCTGTATACAACAATGGAGAAGTAAAAAAACACAATTACCTATTGCACATATTTTGTTATTTCCAACCCAGATCCCAGTGTCTGGCGAGGTGGAGGCTTTAATTCCAAACTTGTCACACATCTTAATCACTGTCTTTTCCAGTTCACACACATACCACCTCACACTCTTCTTAAAGCAGCCCAGATTAAGAATAGGATAACACACCATCTGTCCTGGTCCGTGAAAGGTTATAAGGCCTCCACGGTTTGTCCGAAAGAATTCTGCACCCAGATCTTTCAGTCTCTGCTCCTCTTCAGCAGGGTACGATGCTCTCCGAATGCCAGTGGTGTAAACAGGATCATGTTCACACAAGAGTACCGTGTTTGGAGTTTGGCTTGAAGAATCGAAATGTTGTCTGACATATTGTTGCTGTATCTGTAGGGCACTGCGATAAGCAACTCTCCCCAAGTTCACAATGTTGACTGAGGTCTTTCCAGGTGACATCTTGATATTAGAATGGCAGGCTTGCAGCTTCTGCTGTGTGACCTGATGAGATATTGTTAAATATATATACATATAATATACTTAATGTGAGCCTTAACATCTGGGCTACAATGTGGCAGGTGGCATAATACAGTCTTCAGATAATTTTTAATTGTGGACATAATTTTTCAAAGTTGTTTTAAATTAGACATCACTCTTAAAATCACTCATCTAAACCAAACCCCTTAACCAAAAACTGAGGATTAGCTCTATAGTTGCATTGAGCTTTTTTTTTTTTTTTTTTAAACATGTAGCTAGCTTTAGTAATGTAAGAGCACACCATTCCATTTACTCCTTTTCTTGTTAATAAAACATTAAAATATTAAAATACACTTGCAATTATACTGTTCTTGTTATTATTATTCAATTAGTTCTGGTCCACTAATTTGATTGGACAAGAGGTGTTCCAAGAGTGCTGATATTTAGTATTACCACAGCAGAAGGTTTCGCTGTTTGCATCAATGCGCTTGTCTGTGTTTTCTACATAAAATACCAAATCTAGCAACAGTCCCACTGAAACCCTTACTACAGAGTTAGCAACATCATCAGCAGACATGGCAAATTATACAATTTTTATTGAATATAACTTTTGACTTAAAATATGAAATCTTGTCAAATGAAGATAAAAAGGAAGAAGGGATACCAATTTCACCAGGAATGTACAAATGAAGGTGAGTCAGCCAGAATACAGACTATAAAGTGAGTTTGTGTAGCTTCTTCGGAAACTATTTCTGCTAGCAGAGCAAAGATAAACAAAACTTTTAGACATATCATGTCGGAAATGTCAGTTACTCAATTAAATGTCAGTTAACTAATTAACTTGTGCAAAATTGCTTAATTATAACCTGATTAACAATTCTTGGTTCCCAGAACCTTCTACAACATTCTGGGAATCTTTGTTTTGTGCTCCCCAAAACTTTCTGAGAACATATCTTTTTTACTTCCCATTTGGGTTTCTAGTAAAATTTACATTATGGAAAATAACGTTTGCATTTTATTTCTCATTATGGTTCAGAGAATGTTCCCCAAATATTCCCGTAACTTCTTAAATCATTTGAACCTCCTGAGAGTCCAGGGCTTGATTCAGAAAACCTTCCCCTAATATTCTGGCAACCTTTCCATTATTGCACTTTCTCCCCATGAAAACTCACGCTATAGTGTACAGTCTCAGCAGACAGAGACAGATGGGGAAGCGCAGGTAGGGAAGTGTTAGTGGCACTAATTGAGTAACTGAGCATTAATTCTTGAGTGACTGAGCATTCATCTTACCATACAATGTCACTTAAATTCAGATGTGAGTAAACGAAATTTAATCAAACAAATATTCAAATGTAATTTCATTTAAAGCTGTCCCAGATGTGCAGAGAAATGCAGTGAGTACTGTAAGTATCTGTACAACAATTTGTCCAGAACATTAGCGCCACTTAGCGGTAAGAGTTATTGGTCTGTATACTGTCAAAACTATTGATCAGAATTTCACTAATCAAACCTCATTTTGTTTACAAAGCCAAAGCAATCATTACATACTATATTAAATGGGATACTTCCGTAATATACAGTGAAAGGCGGAAACGTTTTAAATGGTGTAGGAAAAAGCGTTCCCTTATCTTAATTAACATTAGAAGGACACTTTCCTACAGACGGGTGCGCTGTTAATCTCTACCCAAGTCATTGATCACACACTGTTTAATGACGATAACGTTTACTTTAAATTACATTACCTGCTCAACTTAATCGTTCTTCGTATCGTTTTGAGAGATTCTACTGGTGAAAGTAATTAATAACATAAATAAATAACTGGAAATTGTCGTTAATGTTACTAATACATCGCCATTTTGGCCAAAGACCTCAACCAAAAAACAAGAGGCGTAAAAAAGAAAAAGAAAAAAGGCAAACTTCCTGGAACGCATCTTTCTATACTAAACTACAATGGAAACAGATTCGTCTATTTAAACAATCGTTTCCTCAGCTCTCACCGTCTTTATTCCAGTGTGCATACCTGAGAATGTGACAAACACATTTCAACTTTTTCAGTATTGTTTTTCCCCACTACACATTCGCCACAATCGAATGTGCGTGGATGAAATTGTACTCAATTCAAAACGTCCAGCATCGACCGTAGTATATCAACTATACTACTTAGTACCCTACTTAACACAGTAGTATACGTTTAGTAACATATAAGATATTTAGACATACTATAACGACTTACTAAGTATGCGTGTGTAGACACCGCAATAAAATTTGACCCGTACTTGTACATCTTCTTTCTCGAGCATCTTTGGTGCTGTTCTCTCTGCAGGACTCGTGATACAGTGCCATCTAGTGGTCCGGAGAAGAAGTTATTCAACAGATAATTATTTAACATCAGCGACAGGGATGAGTAACTGCACAATTCACTAAAAACTTAGTAAACTGTGAAACATTAAGAAAAACGATGAAATGATCAGTGTAACTGTTGCAAATGGATATAAAATGCTGAAAAAAAGTTATTCAAAAATTAATAACATGTTAGATAAGCAAGTATGAATTATAAAACATGTCACTCTGAATATTACCCCAGATAAATTTACCCATCTTTTTTTCAATCCAGTGCATGAAAGTCTCATGACAAGATCATCCCACAGGAAAGCTTGTGAACCTAACTAAACATAATTATGCAACATCACATGAACTCAATTTAATTTATATGTGCCCTAATTGAATTTCTGAAGTGCATTACTCAGTTTGGAGTACAAGAGTTTGTTCATAATCCTCGTTAGCTCCTCCTTTTGGAAGAAAAAAAATATATTGTCATTAAAGATCGTACAGCATTCTAACAGAACTAAGGAAAGACAACATCAGGGAATGATCATGATATATCAAAGAATGACAGTCCTGTGTTTTTTGATCATGTTGGCCATTGCTGGTAATTATTTGCTAAATTTGTTAGTAGCCAGTCACTTTTTCATGCAAAACTGAATAGAGATATGTTATGTTTAATTATGTGCCTGTGTGGCTAAATCAGTAAAGAGATAGTTCTTCCTTAAAGTGAACATAAAATAGTGTGTATGTTACATTTCAGGTGAATGTAAGGCAATGGTGGCATTTCCCTGGGGTTGTACAAACTACAGTGGTGTGTGCCGTCCAGTGTGTCTGCTCACAGAACTACCTTTTGGACCTTTTGGTTGCTCAAAAGGATTTGTGTAAGTTTAATCTTCATCTGTGTTTTATTTACTACTAACTAATCAACATTGCTGTATTGCTGAATTTCCCCAATTCTTTAATCATTTAAACTGTTCCTTTATTTTTTATTTCAGTTGCTGTGTCTCTCACATTATTCTGTGAGGAATCATCACATTACCTGTCAGTGTGCATCTGTATCAATCATCTTTTTCATTTGAAACTGTTCAGTATTTCACAGTATTATAACACATCTTCATACTTTAGTCAGTGATTTATTGTTTCTATCAAAACACACAAACCAAATATGCCTGAATACATATGCAATCTGAATTTTTATTTATTTTTTTATCTGAAAATGTGTGTTGTGCACTTTTTGGACATGTTTGGAAGAGTTCAACTTGTATTGGCATGTATTGACAACATTTCTACATTTCAACAGTAGTGTATTTTGCTGCAAATATTTGTGGGAGGGGTGTCCTGTAAGCTGTGAGACGGACAATTTTATGTCAATATGTCAATATGTAATACGTTTATTTCACTGTTTTTGTCCATTTAATGTATGACCACCACATCATCTGAAAGTTATAGAGAATTATACTTTAATTCTGCCCACTTCCCAGTCAAATCATATGATATATACATGAAAAGCTATGAATATCAAGTTCTGGGTCCTTTCCTTTGTAGTTTCCTTTAAAAACATTTTTTTTAAAAAACAACAAAAAAAAAACAAACAAACAAAAAAAACAAACAAAAAACAACAACAAAAAAAAAAACCCCCACTAAACTAACCTTGGTATTTTCTTGATTAAATAATAAATTAATGTCTTTTTTCTTAAGTGTGTTCACGGTGAAATTAATATTTTAATTCTAACATCACCCTTTTTTTTGTTTAATAAAATATGCAAATTGTATGCATATTTATTTCAATCAAGCCTCATTTGCAATGCACTTAAAAAAAGTTTGTGTGTGTGTGTGTGTTTATGTATGTATGTATGTATTTATTTGAATACCTCATTCACCTGTAGTATCTTTATAAACGGATCTCCCCGCAGAGCTTCATGGACCGCCAGGACCCACTTTGAGAACCATACATTAAATTGTAAGAAAATTTTTTTTTTAAATCTAGAAAACAATGAAAGTGATAACTTTACTGTACAATGTATTCCCTGACCTGGGTTTTGTAAAGATTTGTAGAAATAAACATAAATCGAGCTTTAACAGTTAGAAGACTACATATTTAAAAAAGAAAAAGGAGTAAAGCGCGTTTCATTCACTGATGTAAAAAAATGGGCGGGGCTTGTTTTCAAACCATGCAAGTAAGAAAGCAGCTGAAAATGGCGGCGGCGGGGTGCGCCGGGTCTGTCAGCGGACCAGGACAGCAGGCTAAAGCGAGGCCTGGAGCCGTTTCTAATCACCGTCATGTGCGCTGTCTTACTCTGGAGGAAGCTCGGTGTCCGGTTTGCTTGGAGATATTACTGGAGCCCGTGACTATGCCGTGTAGACACTCGGTCTGCCTCCAGTGTTTTAAGCGGACAGTGGAGTGTAGCGGGCTGTGCTGCCCGTCCTGCCGGCTGCGTGTGTCCAGCTGGGCCCGAAATAAACAGTCCCGAGAGAAAAGCCTCGTCAACACCGAGCTCTGGGAAATGGTGCGCCAAACTTATCCGGAACGATGCGGCCGTAGATTAGAGCAGCGGGACCGAGTGATGGCTACGGAAGGTGATGTAAACAAGCTGTTTAAAGTTAAAATCATGCGAAACATACAGGGATGTTTTAAATCAACTAACTGTTTGTGCGAAACAAATGTTTGCCGACGAAACTGGCAGTTTCAAGTTTTAAGTCCACTTGGACGCAGGTACGGAAAGATACGGTATGATTTAACTTAAGGCTGGGAGTCGATTCTTAAAGGAATCCGATCAAAAGAATCGACTCTTCGATTCCAGCCTGAGGCTTTCGGTTTAAAAGAAGTCGTTGATGTATACAGTGGTAGTTGTTTGTTGTGAATGGGTAAAATGATGTTAATAAACACTCCTTCTCAGTCATACTATTAATAATGCCACAATTATGTATTATTATTGCGTTGTTTATTTTTTTTTCTTACAAGAGATCATTTTCTGTTTTGTGTAGTTGTTTTTGGAATCGAGAAAAAAAATGGACACTGGAATCGACTGCATCGATTTTCAGTCGGAGTCGACTCCAAAAGTCAGAACACTTATTTATATCACTGCCAAAATAACACTGACAGCTCGTGCACGGACTGCGCCGGAGTGATCGCTGTGTAAATGTTCTTACCATACTTCATCAACTACAGTGCACTGTGCTGGATGTCCTGTGGTAGATTATCTGTCGTATTCCTTTAGCTTTCAAGCAACTCCGGAAAGTAAAAAACGTCCCCAACCTTACACACCGTAGTTTTTCCTACTCTTTACTGTACACCAGTGTACGTGCGCGTGCTTCCACAGAGCCATTAAACACAACAGCCCAAGAATGTGTCACTTAAGCAGGAAAAAAAAAAACATGCAAAGGGCCGTGTGCAGAGTAACAGCGGTATTTAGGGCCCGAGCACCGCTGGTGTGAGGCCCTGTTGGATCTGCTCCATTTCTTTCATCTTCTTCTTCATCTTTTCTTCCTCTTATACTTCATCATCATCTTCAAATGAATCGCATTTTTGAGGGCCTAAGTATACCCGAAAACTCACGAAACTTTGCAGACGCGTCAGAACTGGTGAAAATTTACACCTGATGGGGGTCTAGTATTGATTGTGGCAAAATGGCTCGATAGCGCCACCTACAAAATTTCAACTATGTGCACCTCGCGCTATGTTTGACCTACATATACGAAATTCGGTGTGTAACATGTCTTGACGTGTAACATGTCAATACCTACTAAAGTCTCTTATACCCATGCACTAAACTCAACAGGAAATCAACCATTTAGATAAAAAAAAAATCCTATGTTTTTGCCATTTCTAGGCCTCATACTTAATGAACTCCTCGTAGAGATTTAATCGGATCGAGATCGTATTTGGTCAGTCTCATCGAAAGGCCTTGATGTTGTTAAATTGCAAAGCTTTTGAGTTTTCTCTGCATGTCGTGGGTGTGGTGGTCTCACAAATTTTGATGTTTTGCCATGAAAAATTCCAGAGGAACCCTTATCTTTAACCATATCCTGTTTCGCTGGGGTATAAATACGATGTTGCACACATATTATAATCCCTTTGTTATCCATTACTATAGGAGAAAAACAAGAAAAAAATCGTTTGACACAAAAGAGATATAATTGATTTAGTTTGGATATCTTTTGTGTTTGCTGAGATTGTCAGAGTTTGGCTCTAATGTGTTTTATTGTCTTGTTTTCCACAGATGTTTTCTGTTCACCTATACAGATATGTAAGCCTGGAGATATGCGGCATGAGTATGATAAGCAAAAGAATAAGGTTAGTTGACATATTATAATCATAAGAAATATGTTTATGTAACCTAAGGATCTTCTTATTTATGTTCAGGAATGTGATAGGTTTCATAAATTGAGTATGATTATCCACTGTAGAAGTATCACTTTGATCTAAACATTGTGCTTCCAGATGATGAAGGATGAAGAAACTGAAGATAGAATGAAAAAATTACCCTGTCGTAAGAAAGGGGAAAGTGGACTGCAACATTCTCAGGATACTGTACGTTTTTAGTTTTTATATTAATATAATTCATTAATTTTTTTCAATTAATAAGTGGGGTTCAGCCAGTGTTGGTTCAGTGTTGCTGCCTCACAACTCCATAGTTCATACTCATACAGAAGTAAATATTTTCAGCTGATACATCAGTTAAGCCCTAGTTAAAAAGAAAAATGTTCATGACAAGTAGTTATATTTTTCAGTCTTTAGTGTTGTCCGACTCTGAGAATGAACAACCTATGAGAATGAGAACCAGGCATGCATCAGCATTTGTGCGCCGATCAAGGTTTTCCCCATCTTTTTGCAAAAGGTATCAACACAATGCATAACAAAAGATCTGCATTATACTACATAATTTTTTATATAGAGTGTGCAAATTATTGTTCATGTCCCTGCCTTTTTGTTGTATTTATGCAGTCTGTACAACATCAGTGTACAAAGGAGCCAAAGTTGTACTGACTCTGAGGAAGGAAGAAGAAAAGTCAGAGCTCAGTCACACCTTTCTTTACCAGAAAAAGTATGACAGAACTACACACCTGCAAAATTATTTCAGCTCAGATTGTTCTCATGCTAAATATATATCAGACATACATAGGCAGAATTGTTTACCCTCATCTAATATTAAAGCATTTGTTATTTTTTTCCTGTTGTTGTTAATAATAATAATAATAATAATAATAATAATAATTCCTGTTTTCCCCCTTAATATAGGCCAGTATCTGTCATAGTTTCAATGCAGGAATACTCTTATCCTCCGAGAACAGTCGTTCCTTCTCAGCACCAGTTCTTCCCCTTGACAAGAGGCATCACTGGCGTTCCATCTTGGCCTCTCCTCCTTCCTCTTTAATGCCTCATACTAAACCCGAGCGTTCAGTCAGCCCAGAGAGCAACGACAGCATCTCAGAAGAGCTGAACCACTTCAAGCCCATAGTTTGCTCACCGTGCACGCCACCGAAGAGACTCCCAGATGGCCGGTTAATGGAACCCACCATAGTGAAGTCTACACCCAGGAACCTGACCCACAACCTGCAGAAAAGCACCAGCTATGAAGCCAGTCCTAGCATCCTGCAAAAGTGGAAGCAGGTTGAGCTAGATCGGCAGCGTGTCAAGTTCATGTCCAAAGGAACCATCACCAGTCCAGTGGCAGACGATTACAGCATCACACAGAGCTCTGAAGAAGACCAAGAGAACAAATCTTGTAACTGTGGTCCCTTGGAAAAAGGCTCAACATTGCAGGGTCAACATTGCAATTGTACTGCAAATACAAACTTGTCTAGAAAGCAGAGGGGAAAGTCTTTGCTGTACAATAAGCGGCAGTTGATTTTTGATCAGTGTAGCAGAGATGATGGCTCACAGTCTACAAATGCACATCCTACATTGATGGCATTGGGTAATTCTGATACTCACAATCAGTGTGGTGCTCTTGAACCACACTGTTCACTTTCAGGACAGGTTGAAAACTTGAAATCACCAATAGTGGACAAACATATCGGAGTAAGTCATAATCAGGGAATAGAGGACCTTCAAGACTTACGGAATGATCCAACTGTCAGAAGTTGTGTACTTAACAGACCTACCTCAAAAAGGGGCAAAAAGAGGAGCCAGAAGACCAAACATTTGGAAGAGGCAAAGAGAATAAAAATATCCCAAATAGAAAGCTGTGATAGCTGTGACCCACAATATAGACAAAATGATTTATATGTTGAACAGATCCATCAAGAAAGAATGGACAGAGAACTGGCACTAAAGCTACAAAGACAGTTTGACAAAGAAGGCCAGAAAGTAGAAAGGCATAGGATGAGTTCTGATAAATATCTTCTACGGTCCTGGATTTGTGTAGATGGTAGAGCAGCTCGTAATCCACGCAGGTCAGGAAGGATTTCTAGGAAGATAAAACATTTTAATTAAAAGTCTTAAATCAAGTTATTGACAGGGGACAAAAGCAAACGAGTCTGACCTTATCTGTAGGCCAGAGAATACTGATATCTTTTGGAATGGTCTTAGTGTTTGGGACAACTTTGCTTATGCTTGTCATTTCATTTTTATTTCATACTATATATCTCAGATAATTGTACCAAATAACAGCTCTTTTCTTAGATGAAAATATTGCAGAATTTTTTGCCCTTCCTATTTTTCTCTTTAATTTGGCACTACCTAATCAACAGCCAGAAAATTCCTGTTGGTCTATTCTTATTGGGGCATTAAACATAAATACTAAAAACAATGCACTTCTTTTATCCAATGCATTATTGTTTTTTATAAATGTAATAGATTGTGTTTAAAAAGGAAATGCTGAGTATTAGTTGTAAAGTTCTTACTTTAATGGGCAGTTGGCCTCATATTTTAAGTTTAAATGTTCAAAGGCTTGAATTTCTGCATAAGAGCCCCATACAGTTGTGTCTCAAATTAGACTGATATGTATAGAACTGTAAAAGCTTTACATTACCCAACTTGCTACAATTACTCTTAAAAGGTATTTTTCCCTTTTCTTCCTTGGAAAGCTGCTTAATCTTTAAATTAATTTATGTTCAGAGTTTCGCCTAGGTGCATTAGGTACGTCTTTTCTTTCTCTGTTAGAATTTGATGTGATTCATTTTATGGTGTTGCAAAAGTTTTGGCCAGCTTGACCTTTTAATGAAAAATATATATTGCACTATATGCTTGAATAAGCATACACATATTACATGTAATCACTGTAGACTTCTTTGAAAATGATTATCTTTTTAAAAAAAAAACAAAAAAAAAACAATAGAATCGCTGTGAGGTTTTATTCATATGCCAACATTTTCTGTCATCTATTCATATTTCTCTCACGTTTATTTTCTGAAACACAATAATAATACTTTAAAAAAAAAAGCTTGAGTTTTGACTGTATTTTAATGTGGATGTATGCACAGAGAGTAATGGTTGAGCCTTCTCATCTCATCTCTTTGACTATTATTGGATATATTCCCATGCATGTTTGAATTGCATTTGACAAATGTTGTTTATTATTTGAACAATGTGTGAATGATGAGACCAAATGCAAGCATTCTTTTTTATATACTTAAAAAAAAAATTAATATTCCATAAATATGACAGTTTAAGCCATAGGATTATGTGCTTATCAGTACAGTTTAACACTATTAGTCTCCATTACAATGTTGATAATTAGTGATCCAGTTCTGTTAAAGTTTGTTAAATTTTATAATGCATAAATTCACAAATTTTGTTTGCACAAACAATTTATTGTTTCCATAAGGATGGGAACAGTCTTATTAAATTAAATTAAATTATGAATATTGGAGTAAATAAATTATAAATACCAAATAAAACACTATTTTATTGCTTGTCTGTATGGGTTTCCTCTGGGTTCTGTGGATTGTTGACTATAAATTATCCCTGAGCAGGATAAAACAGTTACTGAAGATGAATGACTGTTTTTGTTTGAAATATTTCATGTATTAAGAAAGGCCAGTTCAAAATTGTAGAACTCAAATATGGGAATGTGGGCTGGCTATAGCTTGTCAGCTCAGGATAATATTAAATCAGGTTAAGGTAAGTCCAACTAGGATAATGAGACGACAACAGAATTGCTTAGGACAACTAATGTATTGTAACATGTAAATACAAAAAATTTAATGCTGTAAATTCATTTTTATATATATATATATATATATATATATATATATATATTGTATATATGTTCTCTGACATTTTGAATAAAATAAAAATGCTTTATTAGGAACGCCTGTACACCTGGTCATTCATGCAATTATCCAATCAGCCAATCACATGACACAAGTGGAATGCCTAAAATCATGCAAATATATGTCAAGAGCTTTAGTTAATGTTCATAAGAAACATCAGAATGGGGAATTTGTAGCATGGTTGTTGGTGTCAGATGGGCTGGTTTGAGTAATTCAGAAGTGGCTTAATTCTTGGGATTTTCACACACAACAGAAGTTTACATGAATTGCTCTGAGGAAGAAAGAAAAAAAAGCATCCAGTGAGGGGCAGTTCTGCATGCCAAAACGTCTTGTTGATGGGAAAGATCAGAAGAAAATGGCCAGGAAGCTGACAGGAAGGCTAGAGTAACTCAAATAAGCATTTCATACAACTGTGGTGAGCAGAACCCAAAAGAAATCAGGCATTAAGGCATATGGGTTGCAGCAGCAGAAAACTGTATTGGGTTCCATTCATGTTAGCCAAAACAGTTATCTGAGACTACAGTGGACTCTTGAACTCTCCAGTTTTAAGGTGATCAGCAGCAAACCAGCCTGTCTAGGAACAACATCCATGATGGATTTTCCCAACTACACTGTAAGTGATGGTGTGTCTAGTAAACTGGCAAATGAGTGTAGATATAGGTGGACCTAATAAGTTAACGGAGTATATATAGTTCAAAACAACATGCCTAGAAATGCTAAGAGGAGATTTGAACATGAGCAGCACGCACAGCGCACATATCCGTTAAGCTGCCGCAGGCAGAAATTAGGCAGTTCGAGCCCTCTGCGCTTTGGTTTGGCTGCGTGCGTGGCGTATGAGCTCAGCCAATCAGAGTGAGCCAGGTCACACGGCTGACCAGGAAGAGAAGATGGCTGCAAAGAATGGAAAGAATGGTCTGCTACAAAAAGTAAGAATTGTTTATTACATTTCACAGTTCGTGTGGAAACCGTTCACCCTCGCTTTCAAACGTTCATTGAGTCCAAGGCATATTTTCTTCTGTATTTCTTTACAACCTTTATTACGGACTTTATTTGTGAGAGCAGAGTGATGTGCACGAGCATGCTAACAGCTAGCAGCTCAGAACGGAAACCTGAAAGAAAAACACATCCGTTCTTAAACATAAACTTATTTATTTATTATTTTTTAAAATCTCAGCACATGAGTAAATCTGACCTGTAAAGTTTATAGGCATACCCGCTATCTCGACATGTATTTAAACTTCGTTTAAAGTTTGTAACATGGTTTATTCTTGTGTGACAATACATGCCATAAGGTGCGCCAAATGAAGAAGGAGCACTTCTCTATAATGAGAGAGAGGTTTAACTGTTTAGCCATGCGAGGAAATACAATTGCTAGGCAATACAACGCCAGGATATCTAACTCTATTAAAAACGAGGGCTAGAATTTGTTTACATTACACTTGAACCTCATCTTAAAAAAAAGAATACAATCAAGTAAGAAAATCTGTTTGATGCATTTTTATATCAGCCATTTGTCATGTGCATGACTTAACTCATGGATGCATGACACTGCATCTAACATGTAAAGATGGATATTTGTTAGATGTTTATTAATTATTGAAGACCTAGTCTGTACGAATTTGAAATTAGGATACATGTTGCATTTTATACATGCTGAACTTTTAAATGGAGGTGAAAATCTGCTAAACAAACTTCTGTGAATATCTGCATATTTTCAGTGGAGGATTGATGAAAAACCTGTCAAGATTGACAAATGGGATGGTGCAGCTGTGAAGAATTCTCTTGACGATGCAGCTAAGAAGGCAGGTGAAACCGTTATTTTTGTGGTTGTTTCCTTAGGGTCATGCTTCATTTATTCTTGGCTTACTGTCATTTCTTTCTTATTGCTAGGTACTTATTGAGAAGTATGGTTACGTTGAGAACTTCAACCTTGTAGATGGACGTCTTTTCATTTGCACAGTCTCCTGCCTTTTTGCCATTGTAGCCTTAATTTGGGACTACCTGCACCCATTCCCAGAGTCCAAACCAGTCCTAGCATGCTGTGTTGTTTCATATCCTTTATTGCTTAAACAGAAGAAATTTTTATAGTACTCCTTACCTTTTAATTTTTCACCCAGCTTTTGAAGCTTAGTTAATACGTATAATGCTTTTTCATATCTATTCCTCAACCTTTAAAATTGGAGTTTAATCCTGGATTGTTTGATTGAAAATAATATTTATAATGTCTAGATTCTGTACTTTCACTGTTGTTTCCTTAATAACCTCACACATATTTCATAATGATGGGCATCCTAACCTTGTATACCTCCTACAAAGAGAAAAATATCTTTCTTGTGGCTGTCCAAAAAGACCCAACTGGCATGGACCCGGATCACATCTGGCAGCTTTCATCAAGTCTTAAAAGGTTGTTGTTTTTTTTTGTTGTTGTGTGTTGTTTGTTTTTGTTTTTTAAACACTTGTAGCCCCATCACTTCTGAAACTTTAAATGTTTGCTTGGAAATATGTACTAAATGATGGAACTATCTTTTGTAGGTTTGATGATAAGTACACGCTGAAAGCATCCTTTACAGATGGAAAAACCAAGCAGTCTAGGGTGACCGAGTTCACAAAGTCAGTCGGTGTGTTCTTTGATGGAAATGGAACATTGGTGATGGACCAGTATGAAAAGTGTGTGTCAAAGCTTCATGACACATTGGCGATGGAGAAGAAAACTAAGTAAAATTGAACAGAAACTCGGTGAACCAGCATAGTCCCAGCACACACTGATTTGGGGAGGGGGGATGTTTGGGGGGGGCTGACTCTTTCACTGGGAAAGACTGTCATGTTAATGTCTGTCAAACGTTAGCCTTTGGTCAAGAAATTTGTGTAACGGTTGTCATAGTATAACTTTTCAATTGGCATCACATTATGTGTACCTAAAGGTTCAGTTAGAGCAAATGTCTCAGTTCAACATTCTGTTTGAAAGTGAAGTTAAAATGTTTTTCACTGATTCCTCTTGATGGGGAACATGTGAGTGGTTAACAACATATTGAATATCTGTCATAAGCAGCATCTATTAAAAGACTTAAATGTTTTATTCAAGTGCTGATGTCCCTGAATTGTCTCTCTTCTCCCCCCCCCCCCTTCTCCTACCATACATTTATTGTTTTAAGAATCATTAAAATGATTGTCAATTTCTTGATTCTTTTTTTCTCTTCTTCCTTGAACATCTGAGAGATTGTTTATTCAGACAGCTGGAGTTAGAATTATTGTGAAATCTGTTCCTTTTTTATTATTGCTTTAAAGGTCAAATGGTAATAATAAACTATTCAAGTTCTGTTCATACAAAATGTATGTATAGACTCTACTGCTCTTTGTTTCTCTCTCTCTCTCTCTCTCTCTCTCTCTCTCTCTCTCTCTCTCTCTCTCTCTCTCTCTCTCTCTCTCTCTTGTGTGTTTTTGTCCTTCTATACCTTGAGTGTGAAGCATAAGTTATGAAAGGGAGCCCAGATGATAACACAGCCATGTGTGTGGCTTTATTTCAATATCAATAAATTAGTATATCATTAAAATGGTTTTTGAAAAATATTTATTTATTTTATAATGGTTAGAATCCTACACCTGCATATGGTTTTATTTGAAGTTACAGAATTAAATAGCTGCAGTCTTTGTCATTAAATTCACTGTTTTAGCTATTATCCTGCTGTTTGTATTAAAAAAGCATACAATTAAAGTAAAGCTTTTATCATTTTTTAAGATTTTACTGTGTTTTCATTCTCTTCATTTGTAAGTGCAATTTATTTTGATATTTGGGAATTCTAATTATAGAGTGGTTAAGTGCAGTTCATAAAAAGATAGAAGGAGGACTTTTGTTTAGTAAGAAAATGATTTTCAAATTATTCAATTTTTGTGTACAGGACACCCCAGTACCTACAATCAGTTCTACACTTGAAACAGGCCTTAATTAACATTAAGCAGGCTGTACCATGATTGAAGAAGAGAAAAGATACTGCTTAGCTGTTTTTTTAACTCTGCCTTATGATCTCATACCTTTAGTTTCTCTGTGTGAATTCATGACTGATGCTACCAATAAATGAGTTTTCTTCTCTCATTGTACTGCTGGAATGTTGACACAATGATTGAGGGAACTCAATCATTGCTGTGTGGATGGTGGCTGACTGTTTATGTTGGTGCCTTTATACTGAGGCATCGTATCAATGGTTTGAAATGCTTTTCTGCTCTGCAATGTTTTCTCATAATCCTTAAATTCTCTGTTAATTGGCATTTCTCTACTACTGTGTTTATTCCCACAGACTTCAAAACTTTTGGTTTATGAGTTTTTATAAGGATGATTGTCCACGATTGTTCAACCTTTATTAATTAATGTTAATCATTAATCTGATATACCTGGAGATAACTAAATTGCAGTTTGGTTCTACAAGCTTAATACTAAATGCACATTTTAAAAAAAACCTTTAAAATGTAAAACCTTATACAGTGCTGTGAAAAAGTATCCTTATTTCTTCTGTTTTTGTGTACATGTTACTAAATTGTTTCAGAAATGAAAACAAAATCTAAGATAAAACAAAGGCAACCTGAGTAAACACAGAATACAGTTTTTAAATGATTGTTATTTAGTGAAGCAAAAAAAAAATCCAATACCAACTGGGCCTGTGTGAATATGTATTTGCCCCTGCAGTTACTTACTAATTCCCCAAATCTATGAAACTGCATTCATAATGAAGTTCAGATGGATTAGAATCAACCAGGCCTGATTACTGTAAACCCTGTGCAATCAGTTAAAAGTTTGGTTAAAAGGTCTTACCCAGTAACACACTACGCCAAGATTGAAAGAAATTCCAGAATATGACGAGGAAGAAGGTGATTGAAATACATCAGTCTGGGAAGGGTTACAAAGCTGTTTCAAAGGCTCTGGGACTCCAAAGAACCACAGTGAGAGCTATTATCTCCAAATGGGAAAAACTTGGCACAGTAGTGAACCAGTAGTGAAGTCAGAAAAGAGCCAAGGACAACATCGAAGGAACTATAGGCCTCTCTTGGTCAATAAAGGTCACCGTTCATGACTCCACTGTCTACAAGACACTGGGCAAAAATGGCATCCATGGAAGCGTGGTGAGGTGAAAACCACTGCTAACCCAGAAGAACATTGAGGCTTGTCTGAATTTTACCAAAACACACCTTAATGATCCTTAAACCTTTTGAGAAAATGTTCTGTGGACTGATGAATCGAAAGTGGAACTGTTTGGAAGACAGGGGTCCCGTTACATCTGGCATGGAATTCCACAAAAATCATACCTGTGGTCAAGCATGGCGGTAGCAGTGTGATGGTGTGGGGATGTTTTGCTGCTTCAGGGCCTGGGCAACTTGCAATAATTGAGGGAAATATGAATTCTGCTCTCTACCAGAAAATCCTAACGGAGAATGACTAGTCTTCAATCTGTAAGCTGAAACTCAAGCGCAACTCAATTATGCAGCAAGACAGTGATCCAAAGCATACTGTAGGAGTAAGTCCACATCTGACTGGCTCAAAAAAAGCTAAATTTAAGTTTTGGAGTGGCCTAGGCAAAGTCCTGACTTGAACCCAATTGAGATTCTGTGGCAGGACAGAAAACCCTCCAGTGTGGCTGAACTAAGCAGTTCTGCAAAGAAGAGTGGGCCAAAATTCCACCACAGTGCTGCGAAAGACTGATCTCCAGCATTTGGTTGCAGTTATTGCTGCTAAACGTGGCACAACAAGATTTTAGGTTTAAGGGGGAAATTTGTTTTCACATGGGTGATAAGTGTTGGATAACTTTTTACTTCAATAAAAAATAAAATAAATGAAAACTGTATTGTGTGTTTATTCAGGTTGCCTTTGTTTTATCTTGTATTTCATTTGAAAATCTAAAACAATTATTTTGAGATATACACAAAAACAGAAGAAATCAGCAAATAATTTTCACAGCACAATTAGCATTTTAATTAAAATAAACAACAGTTGTGACAACATAATATTCATGTCTATAATTATGCAACATTATGCAACAGATAAAATATCTGTTTACTTTAATATAGAGGATTAATAATCTGGTTTTATTTATTATGATTGTTAATCATTTAATGAATGATATTACATTGATGGCTATTCTGAATACTTATTATTACTATAGTCACCTAATTTAAAATATCTAAAACTGCCTGGGAAATGTTTTATGTATCATACTGAGTTTTTAAAATGATTATTATCCATAAAAAGATTTCTTATCTTTCAAATCAGATCTTGAATATGTCACTCCAGTTACTCTTAGATTGCACTCAGTGCATGTCATTTGTAACATGCACAAAGTAGGGGCAAGTGTGTAACTGACATGTTTAATAGTGTTACTGCAACCCTTGATGCTGTTATATCAGACTGCAGCCAAAACATTGGTTCACAGAAAACAAGACAAGATTCATTATACACAAAAAGAGCAAACTAAGAAATAAACAACTGCAAAATACTGCTTAAAATGCTGAACAATCATGCAATATTTCACAAATATTGGGGAGGGAAATGAAAAGGAACAGGAAACTATGAACAAATCTGGAAAGGAGTCAAAGGAACAGACATGTGGGGAAGTTGATATGGGGATGATGGCTAGAGTATAACCTCAAGACCAAAGTTAATAACATTTTATTTAGTCATTGTGTCAATCAGCTTTGTTATTGTACAATTATGTGTTGTGAAATACAGGACATGAGCTGAGCTGCTTTGACAGCTCTAATACAATTACAACCAAAATGCAAATATTTACTCCATTTAAAATCATTTCAAATCAGCACAATAACTGGTTTAAGTATTTTTCTACCATTTGCAGTCTGTAAATGTGTTTTCTTCTGTAAATACATTTTTACATAATTCCATAGTATAAGTAGAGAAACATTTAGTGTATATGTATGCAAATATGTAATGTAAATCTAAAAAAAAATATTTTTGTAAAATGACAAACAAGATGTGAAGAGTAAGAGTGAATGCTGTTTCAATAAAGGATTTGGTCACTAATGGTTAAAATCTTAAAGCACAGCATCTGGAAATGAGCAGAGATAAGTGCAGTACATTTGATCCTTTAATTAATTAATAATGTGTTTAATATCTTGGTTACTAAACATTAGCTATTTATCATTTGCATAGGAAATGAAATTTACTGTGATAATAATACCTTTTAAATATTAAATATATAGTACCTGTATCTATGAGGGCAGCCATGGTAACCCACCATGTATTCTTGGGCATAGCATTGCTTTCTGCAAAGCCCTCGATAGCCACATGTCCAGCCATGAACATCTGTATCACAAGCTGAAAAACAGAACCATCACACAGGTAATGTAAGGAATATATTCATACAAACTAACACAGCCCCAATTAGCAGCATCTGATCATTTACTGCAAAAATATGTCATGTAATACCTATGCTAGCTGTCAGCATCAATATAGTAAAGATGATCAATCCCAATATTTTCATGCTGTTAACCCAAAATGTACAATCTCAGGCATCATAGCTGCCTGTGCCAGTCTCCATTTATACACTATTACACCCATAGAGGGGAGGGGTGGGTGGTAGTGGCTTAGTAATAATCTCTCTCTTACATTTTGTTCAGACACTAAACTGAACTTTGAGAAACAAACCCATTAAAAACAAGTCCACTAAGAGGTTAGAGATAATATACATGGTGTTTCAATGCACACATAAAAGTCTTATTAGTAAAGAGGACAGGAATGAAATATTATATTCTGATGCATAATTATATTAGCTTTCATGTGTCTTTTATCTATTGTACAGAGTACACAATGTTTACACAACGTTGCATGCTTTTCTTTATTAATGATTCTGTTTAAATATCATATACCTCTTACCTAAACACATCCCACACACATCATTATCTGAAGTATGAATTTCCTTTTCTTAGTTTTCATTGTTTCTGTGTTAGTAAAATTTAAACTGTTAAACCTATATAAACATGCAGTGGTGCTGCTGTGGTGGACGAGACGCTTCGTCAGCAAAAAAGATTCAGATTCCACAGCAACAGCAAAAGAGGCACATGCAGTCCCTTGTGACCAGACACCCCTCCTACACATAAACATGGTTGGAAAACATGATAGGTGTAAAATGGAAGAGATAAACATTGATTATATCACTGCTGATATTAAATGCTTATACATATATGAGGGTGTCAATGAACTTTTTGGTGTAAACATTTCAGGTTAAATTTAATCAAATGTAAAATATATTAGTACAACATAGGTTGATTTTGTTTACAACAACCTAAACAAATCAAAATTAAACTGTGATATTCTGAAACGATGATATTTGGACCAGCATAATCCTCACTATTATTAGCAACAACAACAACAATAATAACCAGGATAAAATGGTTACTGGAGGTCAAGGAAGGAAATAATGAAAGAAGGAAGATTTTCATTCATTATCTGACTGTTCTTGTAAGTCAAATTATCTAGTCATTTTGTGTTAAAAGTGTTCCCCTGCTGGATAAGGATTGTACATTTGTGTAATCAAAAGCAACAGCAATGTTACTTGAGATCTTTTTTCAAAGATAACAATTTGTTTACATTTATTTTTTAAAAATTATTAAACGATAAACAAATAATAAATAGTGTACAATGTTTATTTGATACACATTTCTTAAAGTGCTCAAAATTCTGGCGTTAAAATAGTTTTCTAACTGTCAGAGGAACAGCGTCGATTTTCCTCGAGGATGCCGGGTGGTCTTTATTCTTGCTCTCTCTCGCAGTAGGCAAATGTTATTTGTAAGAAAGTCCGCAAGGGGGCGCATAATAACGTATGTATCTGCTCTGCCTGCATCTCTTCGATAAAAGGATGTGCAGGGGAAATTTCTTTCTGACAATATTCCACGGATATTTGTAAACATGTAAACATTTGTATTCATTGTGGTGTTCTTTCTATTTACGAATAACCTGCCCACATCTTTATAGATTAACAAATTACTATAGGCATTTAACAACCAAAATCAGTGTCATGTTGCGTGTTTAAGATCTCAGATCAATGGGGCCTCACCAACTCAACAGAGACATTTAATGGACTTGTAGGACTTGAAGTTGTTTGGTCTATAATATCTATTTGGTAGCTTAAACTCATTTTAGGTAGCAAACCACATTACTCTTTCCAATGTAAAGTGGACCTGACAATAAATAAATAAATATATCAGTTTAGTAGACCAATAACATATCAACAACTCAACTTAACTGTGTTCAGTTATCAGCATTTATAGGACAAATATAATCTGAATGCACAACCTGATTAAACAGATGAACAGGTTGCAATTTATATATAGCTAGTTATATTTCATAAATGGACACCCTCCTTGATCTTTTCCATATTTTGTCGTGTAACAACCTGGAAATGTATTATACGCACATTTATGAGGAACACCTATACACCTGCTCATTCATGCAACTATCCAGTCACCCAATCATGCAGCAGCAGCACAATCTATGCAGATACAGGCCAAGAGCTCCAGTTAATTCCCCAAAGGACATTAAAAATGTTAGACTCCATGTGATTTTTGCTGTTCAAACAGTCGTGAAAAAGAAAAAGTATTTCACACATAGCCTAACATCCCACGTTATTCAAGAAATAATATTTTGTAATATCATGGCTAAATTTTTTGTAACATCATAGCTCAATTTAACACCACAGGTACCACTGAGATCTAACAAAGCTAATCATACTGTATTTCGAGTATCATCATTAAGCCAAGATGAAACAATAGATGATGAAGATGATGATGCAACAACAAACTTTATCAGTCGCTTGTATCAAAATCCTCAACATCCAGCTAGCCAGTGTGTGACGTCATCGCGTCAAGCGCGAGCCGCAGGTTGTAAACAAAGCGCGTGAGAAAGTGACGGAGAGCGCGCGCTGAAGGATCATGCGCGAGATTTCTTCCCACCAGGCCAGGTACTCAGGGTTACACTCGGGAGGAATGGCATACCTTATGGCAGCCTTCTCAGTCAGCAATACTACTGTGACCAACTCTATCATAATGGTAAGAAAGACAATCAGTGTTTATCTCGGTGGCTGTTTATGTCTGGGTCGATAAGACCGTCTGATGTGCACCATTATAAGATACCTGAAACGGTGAAACAGTAGCTGTTTCGATAGTGTCTGTGCTGATCAAATGAACTTGAGTTACCTCATTTGAGACTGGAAATAAAGAACAACAGAGGACCTTTTAGAAAAGTGCATAGGAATACGTATAGTATTATATAACTTTTCAAAAAAAATATATTTTATCATATAACGTTCTGTAATATCTAAAGTAATTATAAACAGAATATGACTTCTGCAAGTGTGTATAGAGACTCAAAAATGTTATGTGTCCACTCACATCCTGACATAGTCTGTTCTATTACATTGTTTTTTCATATCCAGTGTAGACTGTGTCTTTGCTTGATTAGTGATATGACACTGCTGTAGATTGTTTTCATGTGAACATGTTATTCATTCAAGCATAAGCTATAGACTGGATGTTTTCTTTCTGTTTAACCAAATGGAAGCTTTGGCTGATAGCCCATATGTCTTCTGTGACCAGAGGGACAGGGATTAGACACCTGCATGTCTCTTTGCAGTTAGCCATCCACACTTCCCAGATAGTGTTCAACACGATTACTGCATACACCAGAATCACAATACAAAGGAAAGCAGTCTCTATTTTAACTGTTTACTCACATTATTAATGCCAAAATTAAAGGGTTCACAAACAATGTGACACATAAGGAATTCTAATACGTCTGTAGTAAGACTGAATATTCAGGAAAATAATAGTTATAGTATAATGATTTTTTTAAAACCTGATTTATAGGAGATGTTTGTTTTATACCTTGTTTTATTATGTTCCTATCTCAGAACACTAACGGACCTCCTGATCTCATGTTGGACACCAAGTCAGTGTGTGTTTCTGTTGATGATGTAATGACCAACCATACTGGCAGCCAACAGATCCCACTGTTACATGCACACTTGAAAAAAGTGGAGAACAATCTAACAGAGGCACAGCGCTTCTCATACCTGCCCCGCAGACCAGCAGTCAATATTGAATTCAGAGACCTCTCATACTCAGTTCCTGAGGGGCCATGGTGGAGAAAGAAAGGTATCGTTTAATTTCATGAATACAAACTGAGTATTGACTGAAGGAGACTTTGTTGTAAGAGCATAATTTAGTCTGATTTTATACTCATTTATTTAAAAGACCACCATTTTTTCTATATTGAAACATTTCTTTTTTAAATTTTGAATATTGAATCATTATTTGCATGACCTGTATTTGCACACAGGAATGTGAGTGGTGAAATATTAAAATCTTTCAGTCTGTGAAACTAAAGTTTAGGGTATCTTTAATCTCATACTGTACTTGTCACATTTTATAAGTATTATATATTTAAAATATACTGTAACGTACAAATTGCATTTAGCCATTTGGTAGATTCTTTCATTCAAAAATGACTCAAAAGTAAACCAGGATATGGTCCCAGCATATACTGTAGTTGAACTACACTTTAATCAAAGCTCCAACATGGTCATTCTTGTATCTGAACTAGTTCACAAACATGCTGAATTGAATGAACAGGAACAAATCAGTTCAGTTTTTCTGGCTACATTAAAAGGGGAGTTAATGTAAGCAAATGGATAATTCTGACTGGTTCTTTGGTAATCTTGACATATTGACACCATATCTAGTAAATATAGTGATGCCCAAATCAAATCAGCCAGAAGATAACAGTAAGAAGTTAATTATTAAAATAAGTTGAAAAGGGCTTTAAGTGATAATGTGTTATCCAGTGTCATTTTATGCACAATTTTAATTCAGTTTGGGTGCTGAGATTTTTAAGAACAAAAGTAATTTATTTACAATGCTTTGTGAAACACATAACTCAAAATGTCCAAAAGTTTTAAATGATTTTGTGTTGTGTACTTCTTGACAGAATGAAAGAATGCCATAACCTTACAATAATGAGCATGCAAGCTTCTTCTATTTTTTTTTATTTATTTGCACAACATGCATCCTATAGACAGCCAATAATAGGCTGCCTAGAACTTGACCTACTGTATACAGTATTGTTTGCCTGCTGTATTCATGTATTTTTTTTCTTATTTTCTTGTAGTTTCTGTGCTGCCTCTTAGAATTTGGCCACCTTTGGGTATTTCTCAACCCTCTCTTGCAATGTAGGTCTGGTTCAAATATACTGTATGTCCAGTAGTCATACTATTACCGAGTACACAATCATGTTGTTATGAAATATTCATGAATGTGTCCCTGTGACTGGTTGGCACACACAGTTGGCTACACTGTTTGACTCTTCGTCACCCTTCATAGATGGCTATCGATTCTTTTGAACCCTTTCTTCTTAAAAGCCAGTGCGATAGTATTGCTGGCACATTAAGCATGCAACTCCAGAGATAAAGCCCTGGGGCTGGTATTGAGCTTGTACGAAAATGGTCAGGAATGGCAGCAGTTAGCATGATGTTTCATTGTGTTAACATAGTGGAGAGGACCAGTTTGATCCTGATGTACTGTAGCTAGAGTACACTATGGAGGTCTTAGTGAATAAATGCTGGGATTACATGCAGACCAGTGAAATAGAACTATTCATCCTTTCCAATTAATAATACATTTATTATGGTCATGGTAATAAATATCTAGTAGAATACGTAATTTTCATGATTGCGTCACTGTTTATATAAATCTTAATTTTTATAAATCTTATGCTCTTTGTTGATGTCTTAATGCCACAAGTTTATAAGCAACTATATTGTAACATTATCCACCTACATATAATAACAACTTTACACAAGTTTTTTTTTAAAAATCAGGTTAATACCCTTCCATTCATGTACTTACAGCTCTGTTTATGAATTAGACAAAAAAAAACAACAACATTTATTTTACTGATTTATTCAGGAGTATAATTTAGGCATCTAGTATAATATTATATTAGCACATAGTGTTAAGGGAAAGACCCAACAAAAACACTTTATGGAACTATATAGAAATACTATTGATGGGTAATTATTTCATTGGACCAAGACATCTAAGACATCTGTCCTTCACTGGTTCCTCATCCCTAACTGAGTGCAACTGTATCCAATGCCTTTGAGCTGTCTAACAAATCTTTGTAATCCATACTTAGTGGAAAGTGAGATCTGGCTACAGTAGTATCAGCGACCCTGATCCGTGCTCAAAGCTCAGTTGGTAACTGTCGGTCAACAAACTGTATTAACCCCAGTTATGAGCACAGGGATTGGGTTGGGCTTCTCCAGTTAGGATGAAACTAACAGCTGTGCACGTATGGAGATAAGAACAGTACAGAGTGATGCTGTGTAGGATGGACTTTTTTGTTTGGAAGGTAACATGATGTTTAGTTTGGTAAGTGTGATATTTTGTGGCATGTGTTGTGTTGCCACATACTACAGTGTTTAAAATTAGATTTAAACTTAGCCAATGATTAATTGTTCAATGGACATTTAAAAAAACATTTGAAAATGCACATGCTGCTACATTGATTTAATAAGTGTTGTAATACAGCTTTTAGGTTTCAAGATTTTTATATGGATGCATGCACATTTTAATCATAGGTTGTGATTTACCAACATTTTGGGCAATCAGTTTTCATAGTTCTTCAGTAAACATTTTTAAATGCACATAATGCTAAACTGATTGTAAGACAACATTCAAATTTCAAGATGTTCATCTCCATACATATGACTTGGTTATAAAACAAGTTTCATGACCACCTGATCTGCTTCTAAGAAATAAGACATTTTCTCTTAGGCAACACGGCAAGGAATGAATATCTTTCAGAATATTACTGGTTATATTAATATTACTGGTAGAGGTTAATACTTGGGAATTCACACAAATTTTTATCTCTAATTTCCCCAACCTTATGTTCAGGACATTAGGACTACACATGTAGTGTTGCAGGATGGGGAATAAATTGGATTAATATCAGATAACAAGCCTGGAAAAGGCTTATTCTTCAACTTTCATATACTGTAGGCACACACTCTATCTGTTATAATATTTTTTTCAGCGAATTGCTTTCTAGCCTCTGTTAAAGGTACTAGAAAAGCAAAATTGTCTCCATGGCCAATAAAGTAAGTAATATACTGTACTAAGCATCTCAACAGCTTCAGTCTACGTGAAGCCAACCCTGTTTCAAGTGTATTTCCGGGACTAAACGCTGATGTATGAGCTGGCAGTGCTGAGCAGTTTCTAGTTTTATGTGTCCATCATTCACAACACACAAATGTGACTTCACCTTTGTCTTCATTAATTTGTGTGACATGTAGCTGGGATCTCACTTCATTTCGTGCAAGAAATAACAGTTTGTTGATGTGGCACAGGGAACCAGATGTTGTAAATAGCATAGACGAAGTATTTACATTAGAGAGTATCTGGCTACCTGTGACATTTTTGCTTAAAGATTAAAATGTGCATCAAAAGAGTGCAAGTAGGTTTAACAACCCGTCCAAAAAACAACAACAAAAACAACAAAAAAACAGTCATTGCTGACTTTTGAAAACAAAATCTTTCCTTCTGTATGTAGGTTATGTTGGAATGTAGTGTGTTTCACAGTTGTGCAACACACTTCAATACTATAACTATAGCATGTGCTATTTGTCACAAATCCTACCACCTGCTGCACCACTCACATCAGCTGAGGTGCAATCTGGCTGACAGAAGATTTTTCTTTACCAAGCGGATTACTTAATTTGCACAGATGACAGATGATCTGTTCATTATCAAGAACATGTATTCACTGTTGAAACAGTGACAAACTGAGTTAAATAAAGTTTGACACAGAGCTGTTATACAACTCTCCTGCTAGCACAAAGCATAAGCACCTCACAGTTAAACATATCAAGAGAAAATAAAAGCACTAAACGGAGTTGAATAATATATCATACATGTGATGTTAGTAGAGAAACAACAGCTTATAACTAAGATGTTGGTAGTGACTTGCTGAGACATTTGAAAACTTTATGAAGGAATCAAATGACTCTTTTTGTTATTGACTTTAGTCCTAGTGTTTACACATGTGTAATCAAGAACTTTTTTTTTTTTGATAAATGCCTGCTTTTGGGACTGTCTCTGTTTTTCTTGACAATAGTTATTTTGTATGGTGATGCAAGGCTATGAGTGTGCAAAACCATCCTCTTCAAGAGGTCGTATGGGGATCCCACACTAAAAGAGGACAGTGAAGGTCACAGATATTTGTGTATTGCTTGGACGGATTGAGACTACAAATCCAATTAAGCTTGCAGGCACTGAAATCAACTGGATTAGCATTTCAGCTAGACAAATAACAGGTTACCATCGGACATTTTTCACAAACTGCCACTGTTTTATTTTTAATTATTTGTTTGATGTATTCTGTAGTCTCCCCTTTAAACCTGCTGACAGAAAAATGACAGTTTGAATGGGACAATGATTATGATGAGAGGGATGATGAGAAACTTTACTGTTTTTAAATTTTTCTTGGGGTTTCCAACCATCTACTTGTCACTACTGAATACAGTACATATAGAAATTAAAACCATTTGACACTGTTCATTCTTAACAGTACGTACAACACACATACTGTATATAAACATACATGCATATATACATACTACATAGCCATGTAAATGCAGATTACAAAAAATGTGCATTGCTGAAAAGTCTTTAGAAATGTGTTACGGTCCTCCCTTTACTCAGCGCGCTTGTCGAGTTGGAGGGCACGCGCGTGCACGTGCAAGGTGTGCGAGCGCCCGCTCTTCGACTGTGGACAACCGTGACATTGTTGACTATGGACATGTGCATTTGTTTTATTTCTGTTCTGTCTCCTCCCTGTTCTGTTGTTGGTTGTTGTTCAGGGGGGTGTCTTTATTGTTTTTAGCTGCCAGCACTTAGCGCTGATTATATTTGATATATATACTGCACGCCTCCCAGTACACAACGCAGAGTATTAGATAAAGTTAATATAGTTAGATTGATTTAGTTAGTTTAAACGTTAGATTAGTTCACTTTGTCCACGTTGGTGTTTTCCGCTCCCAGTTCCCAGTCTTAGTTTCATGTTTCGTGTTCCATGTGTATGACCTTGTTTCTCGTTTCCTCGTTGTGATTTCCGCTTAGCCCAGATTATGCCTGTTTGCCGATCGCCTGACCCTTTGCCTGTTTTGACCACGTTTTTGGATTACGATTTGATTTGTCTGCCTGCCTCCTTAAATAAAAACGTCTTTACCTGCACCTGCTTCTGTATCCTACTCCCTTACGTCTCGCGATGTGACAAAATGTCTCAACACTCAACACCTTGGATCAAATTCAAAATGCATTGTCAAATCGGACAATAGTAAGTGAACTAGTTGAACCGGGGGAAAAAAAAAATTGCAAGGGTCATATGACAAGTGAGAATGAGCATTATCTGGCAAAAAAATTTGAGAAACAGAAAAGGTGTATAACAAATGCTTTCTTTCACCCCATTCACAAAGAACCACTTATGTGAGGAGGAGGTGCTAAGTGAATATGTCTTATTCAGGCACAGCACTCTGCTGTGAACACTGGGAAATGTTTCTCAGGTACACATTGGCCTGTTCTCTTCCTTCTTAGGTTACAAGACCCTGCTGAAAGGCATCTCTGGCAACTTTACCAGTGGAGATCTAGTGGCCATCATGGGGCCCTCAGGAGCAGGGAAATCAACGCTTATGAACATCCTGGCAGGATATAGGTGAACAAGCCATGCCACTCACACACACATATACACACAAGCCTATTCACCATTTGCTGTATGTGCTTTATATATGGACATGTGAGAAAGTGTTGACTGCAGTTTTGTGAATGCGAGCACTAGGAGCAATAGAAGCATTATTTAACTTTGTAAATTCCCTTTTTAGAAGCCTTTAGTGGATTATTAATCATTCATCATATATCTTTGTGTTTTTTCATGTATTGATTGTTGTAAAAGAAGAAACGTAAAATAAAAGACATCATAATCACCCTCTCTGTTAGAAAAATGCTACTGCATGCTATTCAGAGAAGAACACTTTGTTCCCCACTGCATGGACTAATCTCTCAGCTGCAAGTGCAAATTCAATACACATTCAGTATGAATTCAAAGCTGCGTTCCAAAAAGCATTTTCTAAGAATTAAATAAAAGAGCAAAACACTTTTTAGTCAACAAGATCTTGTCTTTTAACTATTGTCATCAAGTTGGCTATCATTCTTGAGGCTTACATTGAGGCTTCACTGATGCCTCAATGTAACTGTGCTCATTCTACAGCATTATAGACAGCATATAGCCTACAGAATGAACTATTGTCACCTAATGTTTGCTTGCTAGATAAAATATAACTTTTGGTTGAAGAGGAAAGGCTTGACCTTCTGTAATGTCACAGCACATTACTCGGCATTAGACTGATTATATTGGGCTGTCTCATGTCATTATGCTTGGTTGGGGTGTGATGAAATTTGACATGTCTGATCTGATGTGTAATTATAAATTTCCTACCAGTTCCAAATGACATCCCCAACAGAGAGCTGACTGAGAATTACTATTACAGGACTATCAGCAAGATGTACAGCAGCTTTTGAACACCAATATAGAATTTTTGTTCCCTGACTCAGTAATAATTTGTCTTTAGATCACACTGTAGCGATAATAATGTAGGTTACATTACTGGGTTTATGTTTATAATGGACATTTTGATTTCAAAAAAAGACACAGGTTAAAGTTTAAATACATGCTCAAAAAAGTTTGCTTTGTCTTTTAGAGAAACAGGAATGAAAGGAGATATCTCGATAAACGGACAATCCAGAGATCTGCGGTCCTTTAGGAAAGTGTCTTGTTATATTATGCAAGACGACATGCTTCTGCCACACCTGACGGTCCAGGAGGCCATGATGGTAAGGAGCTACTGAAACAGTGTTTTCTGTGAAAGCAACAAAATTATATTCATGTCTTTTAATTGTATGCAGCTGCTTGTCTGAAATTTATTGTATACATGAAGAAAACTGATGCACAGAACATAGTTTGTGCAGAATATGTATATTAACTAATACCTGTGCCTATATTTTTCACCTTAGGTTTTACATCTAGTTTAGATTTATTTTAGATGTATAACTAACGCGTCACCTTCTACTTGTTATTACTAGTACAGTTTTTAGCCTTCACAAGCTAGGTAGCTGCCATATAGCTCTCAGTGGCTAAAGATATATGGATTGCAGACCTTAATGGGTATTTGACAGTAATAAGAAAAAGTGAAACATAGTCTTATAATGTATAATTTTGATTAAAAAGCCTCTGAACTCTGCCTCCTCAGGTGTCAGCTAATCTGAAGCTCCAGGAAAAGGAGGAGGGAAGGAGAGAAATGGTAAGAGAAAACCGTGTGAACCTCTTCACACATTAACTACTTGTCCAATGTCCGATGTCCGAACTGGAATATAGGGCATGGGGTTGTATTTTTATTACATTTTGGTGGATTGTGCAATAACTTGCCTAAAAATACCTAAAGGAAAATTTAGGTATTTGAAATGCTCTCATTCTCCAAATGAAATAGGTCTATCGGGAGATATTGTCCTCTGGAAATCAATGTCGTAGTATTTCAGTACCAGTATGCCGGTTTCAGCTAGTTACAGTTAAACTTGCGATTTTTATTTCTGGTATTTTGTGTGATTTTGATTTTCAATTACAAAAGTTGATAATGAACTATAACTTCGATAATGGAAAATAGTATTGTCATAGCTAATTTACTTTTGTAGAATTCTGATAATCCAAATATTCATTGAATATTTTATAGAGCACTTTATATATGAAGACCACAATGAAAAAACGATCAGAGTCACAAAACTGTATTTTTGGAGTTGTGCATCCACGGCTGTTGATTGAGCATTGAAGAATGAGCTCATGAATGTACTTGGATGATAGAAAGATCACAGTCACAGAATTTTCCATTTAAAATAAAGCCGTGCTATGGAAAAATGATCACAGTCCAGTCACATGACCAAAATCAGCCAATAGGCTTTGAATAATGGCGGACGCCCCGCTGAGTGAATTTCATTGTTAACTTACTGTCAAATTTCTTCAACATATCTCATTAGTAACTGGTCTAATATTAATATAATAATATTATTATTAATAATAAATAATTAATTACTATTAATATTAATTAATATTAATAATTAATAATTAGTAATATTCAAGTTGAGATTGATGTATAATGTATATTCTTTGAGTTTTCAGTATTTAAGTGATGTTGATGCTCAGTTGAATATAATTAGTATAAGTTCATCACTGTATTACTGTGAATACCCATGAAAGAAAGATCAGAGTCTGCACAAGCATTTTTTCATGCTTCAATTAACACAATGTAAACAATAATGGCTGATAACTTTTGGTGTCTTCATAAAGACTATGAATGGGTCTAGTGAACATATCAAGATTTTCTCTGTTCTCAACTATTATGACATAAGAAGGTTCTGAACTTTTAAATTCAAATTCTAGAATTCAAGCACAATGTGACTCTGATCGTTTTATCATTGGTGCCTTCATATTTCAACACTGTAATTCATACATAGGGACAAGTCCAACAGCATGGTTGAAAGTGTGATATTGCTTTTATACAACTTGTTTCAAAAACAAGAAATAAATATATATTAACTGACATTTCAGACATATTATGGCCAAATATTTAGGGTATTTTTGCTCCATCAACGAAAATATTTACCAAAGAAACCACAGCTGGAAAGACTGTTGCATGTTGCAATGGTTTGAGTATAGTAAACTATTGCTGGAGTTGGAATTTTATGTAGCAAGCACAGAGAAGCGGAGTAATAAAAACAGTTAAATGTAGCAGTGTTATGATACTAAATATTAGCACTTTTGGGACTCCACGTGCCCAGTCAAATTAGTCGTCCAGAACTAACTGTTGTATAATACTTAATAATGCCTCTCTCTTTGCAGGTGAGCGAGATCTTGACTGCACTTGGCTTGTTGGAGTGTGCTAAAACACGCACATCTAACCTTTCTGGTGGCCAGAGGAAACGCTTGGCAATCGCCTTGGAACTTGTCAACAACCCACCTGTCATGTTTTTTGATGAGCCCACAAGGTGAACCCCTTGAGAAACACTCACTCATAATACATGTTCTTTTGTGCCCTCATATGTAATAATGATTATTTTTAGTAATCTCACTGAGCATCATAGCATGCACTAGAGCCAAATATAAGGTTTTATAACATAAAAAGAGAATAACAATAAATATGAATACAGGTTGTTGCTATGGTTAGCTGTTGTGAGAGGTTTGATAACTACTTAGGCTCCTAAGAGGATGATTATTCAATCTGTTCATTTATTCTTCCTATGGGTCTCTCCTAGGGGATTAAACCATATAATTGATTGCTGATGAAGCCATATAATTAAAATGATTCCCACTGTACCAACAAGGCCAATGCTTTTGTTTTTGATATACACTGAATACATTTGGGTTTGAGCTCAAAACATGAATATGAGGTGATAGATCAGAATTTCAAATTTAATTTACTGATATTTCCATCTAGATGTGTTAAACAACTTAGAACATGGCACCTTTTGTTTGAACCCACTCTGAATGTCTACTCTTGGTTTGAGTCCTGGTTTTGCCTGAGAAAACTCCATTTTCTAAAAGGCTAAAAAGCAAGCTGAGAGAAAAGCAAGCTGTTTTGAAGGTGAGAAAAGAGGGGAAATCTATGAGAACCAGTGCACAAACAGTGGGCATAGCCAGTACAACAATTTGGAATGCTCTGATAAAGAAAGAAACCGTTCAGTTCAAACCTACAGTTCTATGCAGTTCAAAGTATCTATGCCAAGGTGTGCTGAAGTTGTTTTTGCATCTTGTCATGGCCCACCAGCTTATTATTATTATTTTTCCTTTAATCTGTCACCCATGTGTATTTTTATGGGTACATGCGTAAATTTATGGTGTATGTACAGTTTACAATGTACAAGTTAAACTGTTTCAATTTCAGTGGAAAAAATAGACAAGGGGGGACGGAAGAGCTAATCTGACTTTTTAGATTTTGCTTTCTTTTCAGTGGACTGGATAGCGCCTCCTGTTTCCAGGTGGTCTCACTGATGAAAGCTCTGGCTCAAGGAGGCCGAACAGTTATCTGCACCATTCACCAGCCCAGTGCCAAAGTCTTTGAGCTCTTTGACAAAGTAAGCTATATTATGCTAAGTGTTAAAGTGAGGTTGTAATAACTTGATATAATAACATTATGTTAATTGATAATAAAAAACAAAGAATCCATATTTTATTTAAATCCTTCACCATTTCTTCAGCATTGGCAGTTCTGGCTTACTTAGCAGCCTCGGCAAATTATTAAAAAGACAGGATCACCCCCTGTCCCCCCGTCCCCCATTTCAGACTTCTAAGCTGTGCAAATAGGGGGGACAGCAAGTAATGCAGTACAAGATGCCCATTCTGACAAAGTTAAATGCCTGATACGGTGACATGACCTCACTGACATGCACATGAGCAACAGAATAGTGACTAAAGATTTATGTCTGTATCTGACATTTTTTGTGTGGGTGCCCTAAGCCGCCCCCAAAACGATGCCAGCCTCGGTGGCCTCCCATCTTACCCATGCCAGGATCTGCCATTGTCCTTAAGTGAACATTCTAATGCAAGGATAGGATATGAATACAACTTTATCTAACTATTTGACAGCTGTATTTTAATTGTTTTACAGCTTTATGTTCTGAGCCAAGGCCAGTGCATCTACCAGGGGAAAGTATCAAACCTAATTCCCTATCTAAGGGAACATGGACTCAACTGCCCTACATATCACAACCCTGCTGATTTCAGTAAGAAACTCATTGTTGCTGTTAAAATTCAAATGTATATCAGTAGATTTAAATGATGATTATCCTTATATGCATACTCATAACAGAATCTCCTTAAGGCTTATGTTCCCTCACGCAATCTGCGATCAGTTAACAACCAACGCTTAGTAGTGCCTACTCAACGTGGCTCAAGGTCCCTTTCCAGATCCTTCAAACTAACTGTCCCTCAGTGGTGGAATGAACATCCAACCTCAATCCAGACTGCAGAATCTGTCACAATTTAAAAAAAAAGTCCCACCTCTTCCATGAGCACTTAACAAACCCCTAAAATGCCAACCCCACATTATAAAAGAAAAAAAAACTTACTCTGGCTCTTACACCTCTACTCTGCGCACCTTGCTTCTCTAGAACTCAATTATAAATCTTGCATGGTAACACTACTTGTATTGTTCTCTGCTTGATATATCGCTTTGCTTGTATTTCCTCATTTGTAAGTAGCTTTGAATAAAAGCTTCTGTTAAATGAATAAATGTAAATGTAAACATAAATCTCAGTCTTGCCATAAAAAGATTTTTTGGAATTGTTGTGTTGCACAAAATGGAGTAGAGACCCTATAATGTATACTTTATATTGTAAATAGTGCATGTTCCACATGTTTCTGAAAGTATATATGAATTTTTTTTGTGCCCTCAGTAATGGAAGTGGCCTCTGGAGACTATGGTGACCACATGACTCGGTTGGTAAAAGCTGTTAATGAGGGGAAGTGTGAGAAAGATTACAAAAGTGAGATGAATGGTGATGGGACTCTTAAATCCAACTTTTGGCATAAACCTTCTGAGGTACAATCACAGACAATGCTTTATATCCTACAAAATGTAATACAAAATTTTTCAGTTTGGAAATGAAAAGAGGTATTATTCAACCAATGGGCTAATATAAGCTCACTTAAATAAGAACTTTATTTTTTCTAGGACTCCTCTTCTACAGAAGGCTGTCACAGTTTCTCCGCCAGTTGTCATACACAGTTCTGTATCCTCTTTAAAAGAACTTTCCTCAGCATCATGAGGGATTCGGTAAACAAAACTGCTGATCATTGCATAGATTTACATACATTTAGTAACACCATGTTTGATCAAGGAATATTTTATGAAATCACCACATTTATTATCATCTAATATGCTGTCTAATAGATCGAGTAAGTTGATTAAATTAAAAAATTTCAGTCCAGAAACAAAGCTCTAATGAACATGAGCACAGTGCACAGGGCTGTAAACTCAAATATGCATTGAATTATTAAATACACAATAACAATGTCCCTGAAGTTAGCCTATGTAATTTGCATTTTGACAACATATCTAACAGCCAGGAGTTTCAAAATTTAAATATATATATTCTGCCCAACAGTTAAATTTCCTTTATGTTTCCTTTACAAGTGCCTTCCAATGGGTGAATACTAGAGCTGCAACAACTAATCAATAAAATTGATAATAATCGTTTATGAAAATCGTTGTCAAGGAATCTCATTATCGATTAGTTAGTCTGCGTACGGCACAGTTCACATTTACTGCGTTACTTCTGTTCCGAAAACACACATTGGAGAGTACAGACCAAAGTGTCCCAAATGATGTACTATGTACTTACACTATGCACAGTGGACTCTACTGTCTAGTTGATGAATTTTAGAAGGATAGTATAGTCTGAAATGGAACACTAGCATTTTTTTTACTAACCAGAAGTATAAGCCATTACCCAGGCGATGACACATTACGTCAAACACATGTAACGTGATGTTGCTAGCTTTAAGATAATACCCAGAGTCAATGAAAATAAATTTCTTCAGTTTACTGTTTATGTCAGCGTTACCTTTTATACCCAGCATGACCTTGGTCACCATCAGACGGAGGCGTAATCGTTAAGTGAGGATTAATCTTTTGGCCACTCGAACCATCCTCTTCACAGTGTGTTGAGACAGTCCAGACACACATCCTCTTCCAGGTTGATTCATAACATTTCCAGTTGACTGGAACTTCTTAATCATTGCCCTGATGGTGGGAAAGAGCATTTTTAATGCTTGTGTTATTTTCTTTTAGCCACTTCCCATTTTGTGAAGCTCAACAACCTTTTGCCGCACACTATAGCTATATTCTTTCGGCTTACCCGTTGTTATAAATGAGTAGTAGAATTTGGCCTATGTTTTACCTCATATTTATACCCCTGCAAAACAGGAAGTCATAGTTGAACAATTTCCTGTTCCAAGTCACCCAGGTGTACTACCCAGAACGTTTTCACAAAATGGATTGAGGATCATCAAGGTGTGTTTTGGCAATATTCAGACGAGTCTCAATGTTCTTCTGTGTTAACAGTGGCTTGCACTCTTCCATGAATGCCATTTTTGCCCACTGTCTTTCTGATAGTGGAGTCATGAACAGTGACCTTTATTGATGCTAGAGAGGCCTTTAGTTCCTTCAATGTTGTCCTTGGCTCTTCCTGGATGAGTAGTTGCTGGGCTTTTGGAGGAATTTTGTAAGGTCAGCCACTTCTGGGAAGGTTCACTACTTTGCCAAGTTTTTCCATTTGGAGATAATGGCTCTCACTGTGGTTCTTTGGAGTCCCAGAGCCTTTGAAATAGCTTTGTAACTCTTCCCAGACTGATGTATTTCAATCACCTTCTTCCTTATCATTTCTTGAACTTATTACAACTTTGGCATAGTGTGTTACTGGGTAAGCCTAACATTTTAACCAAATTCATGCTGTTGAAAAAGGTGTATTTAAGCTTTGATTTGATTGAACAGGGTTTGCAATGATCAGGCCTGGTTGCATCTATTCCAGCTGAACCCCATTATGAATGCAGTTTCATAGATTTGGGGAATTCGTAACTATGGGGGCCAAGTACATTTTCACACAGGCCCAGTTGCTATTGGATAACTTTTTTGCTTCAGTAAATAACATTATCATTTAAAAACTGTATTTTGTGTTTACTCAGGTTGCCTTTGTTTTATCTTAGTTTTTCTTTTCATTTCTGAAACAATTTTAGTATGAGATATACACAAAAACAGAAGAAACCAGATACTTTTTCACAGCACTGCATCATGCTGCAGTGTGTGCCGAACAGGCTCAATCAATTAATTGTGAGTGATTGACTATACATTTTAGGGGCTGTCATGAATAATAAGATGGCTGCATCCAACCTATAGGGGAGTCTAGAGTCCCCTATAGTGTTAGATGTTATCCAAATATTAATGGCAACTTGCACTATAATAGGTAGCTGGTTGTGAAATGTTGTTATGAAATGAGTTCCAAATGAGCAGAAATTTGAATGCAGTACTGTAATTATGAGGTATAGATTTAGCAAATGTATGATAATCAGCAGTAAAAGATCACATTTTGTTGACCAGTTACTAAAACTACTCTTGGCCCTATCCACAAATATAATAGCATATATTATATATTAACATATATTGCTTAATATCATAATTAGCACAGTGAATGTACAGTGAGAATGTTGACATTTGGGATTTATTTTTAATTCTGTGCCCGATCCTTGCATTACTATGCATCCTTGCATAATGAATAATAAAATAGTATAGTGTTACTTTTTTTTGACTAGGTGTTGACCCACCTGCGCATCACCTCTCATATTGGAATTGGGTTCCTGATAGGGCTTCTGTACCTCGGCATCGGAAATGAGGCCAAGAAAGTCCTCAGCAACTCTGGTTTCCTTTTTTTCTCTATGCTCTTCCTCATGTTTGCTGCTCTGATGCCTACTGTGCTTACCTGTGAGTGGATTAAATAGCTAAATTTCTATTCATTTTCTGTCTTTTTATTAAATATCTATTAACCTTTCTATCAATCTAGATTATCTACTGTATCTTTCTAATTACTTGCATGCATGTCTGAAAACATGAAAGCATGGATGGTTTTGTATCATGAGTAATTTTATCTGATAGTAATATATAATGTGTCATCAGATCTCTTGCATATTCTCAAGCTACATAATTATGTGCTTAACAGTCTAATGTATATTCTCATTCTCATTCGTATATCAAGAAACATTAGTTGATATATTTTAATTTGTATTTTCAATTCTAGTTCCTCTTGAGATGGGTGTCTTTTTGAGAGAACACTTAAATTACTGGTACAGTCTGAAGGCATACTACCTAGCAAAGACTATGGCTGATGTCCCATTCCAGGTAACCTGTCTTACAGTATGTTATCATATGAAATGTCTTATAGTGATCGAATGATAGCTATAAAAATGTATTTCACACTTTTGTTAAAAGGATGGTTAAAGATCACATTTTCATGGTACCATAAGAATGAAAACAGTGAACAGGTTGAAGCTTTGATGGCACTAATATGTTTCATAAGCTAAGAGGGGATTTATCAGGTCAGAGAATAGTGCTCCTAATTTAGGATCCAGCAGTAGCATTATATAAGCAGGCTATGCTCCCTAAGCTTTTTCTCTCAAACTAATATTCACTAATGGTTGCAACAACTGTGAATATAAGCTTTTTCATATTGAATCCTTTGTCATAGTTGAGCTTGTACACATTTTATTGTTATAATTTTCACTGCCCTCCACTAATATTGGCACCCTTGGTAAATATGAGCAAAGAAGGCTGTGAAAAATTGTCTTTATTGTTAAACCTTTTGATCTTTTGTTCAAAACAATTCACAAAAATACTCTGCTCTCATGGATACCAAACAATTGCAAACAAAACACAGGTTTATACAATATATATATATATATATATATATATATATATATATATATATATATATATATATATATATATATATATATATTAAATATAGGTGTGCAACAATTATTGCCACCCTAGCACTTTGTGCTACCTCATTTTGCCAAGATAATAGCTCTGAGTCTTCTCCTATAATGCCTGATAAGGTTGGAGAATACATGGCAAGGGATATGAGACCATTCCTGCATACAGAATCTCTCCAGATCCTTCAAATGTCTAGGTTCAAATATTTCTCAGACATCAGTCTAATAGTGTAACATGCCTAAAACAATGAAACTACGAATACTGCTACAGTCTAATTGTTGCCCTGAGCAGGCCAAAAAATGCAAATGGCTAAAAACAGATTTTAAATACTCCCATTTGTTAAAGAGTTATGAGCCAGTTATGAGATTGAATGTCTTGTCTCTTAAATGTTGAGTACTAAAACACTGTAAGTTCTTTAAAAAATGGAATGATTATAATTGATTTAACTGGTTCTGGCTTATAGATTGTATTCCCAGTGACATATTGCAGCATTGTTTATTGGATGACCTCTCAACCATCAGACGCTGTTAGGTTCATCCTCTTCTTGGCTTTGGGTACGCTGACGTCATTGGTGGCACAGTCTTTGGGTCTTTTGATTGGGGTGGCATCTACATCATTGCAGGTGGTACTACACTGAGATCTCTTTTTATATACTACTTCTTCTTATTTTTTTATGTAAATACTGACTTTACTGTTTTCTTTTCTTTTGTGATATTCTATTTCTTAGGTGGCCACTTTTGTAGGGCCAGTGACTGCCATACCTGTGCTGCTATTTTCAGGCTTTTTTGTCAGTTTTGACACCATCCCAAAATACCTCCAGTGGATATCTTACATTTCCTATGTCAGGTAAAAAGTGTTGTAATTAATCTTGGGAAACAATTTTTATACATTGCCTTTATTAAGAATATTTAAAAATGGATAAGTGATGTAGCTGGGCTTATCTTAAAATACATTGTCAAGCACACTAATAATTTTGGTAATAGAAAATAGTGCATTAAGGTGATGTTTACTACAAATCAGTATTGTGTGTGTGGGGAAATGGGATGACTGTTTGATTTTGCTTATAATCATTGGAGAGTAAAATTGTTTATTCAGTATAAATTTACTTTTTCTTCAAGCAAAAAAATAATGCCTTTTAATGCAATAATTCTTCTAATGTGGCAGTTGTCTAATGCAGCCATTCTATGGTTTTCAGGTATGGTTTTGAAGGAGTTATCTTGTCCATCTATGGGCTGGACCGTGAGGACCTACACTGTGACAAAGATGAGACATGCCACTTCCAAAAATCCAAGGCCATTTTGAAGGAGCTAGATGTCGAAAACGCTGAGTTGTATCTTGACTTCATTGTGCTGGGCATCTTCTTTGTCTCCCTGCGTCTTATTGCCTACTTTGTCCTCCGCTACAAAATCAGTGCAGAGAGGTAGACAGCAAGACAATGACAACTTTGACAAGACTCTTAAATTTTAGGAAGGGTGAGCAGAGAGAACAAAAGTGGGTTATTTTTCTTCAAACTTGGCTTCAAAAAGGACTGCTATCTTTGTGGACGCCCCTATCGGACAGCAACACACTGAACAGTTTTTTCTACTCACCACTGGTGCACTATTTTGAACTAAAAAAAATACAAGGATACCCGTATGGATTGACAATATAAGTATATGTACAAGAGACAATCTACAGTTGGTTTGAACAGTTATCAGGGAGTTGGACTCATGTCCTGTCTTGTGTTATGCTGTGTACATTATATGTATAACATTCTGTCTGCCTGGGAAGGATGGATCCAATCCTTAATAAATAGGATACAACAAATCAATTAGGTAAATAGGAAAGGGTTTCACAATTTCAAGAGCTGGTCTCTACTAGGGGTAGCATGACTTTTAAGGACTAATCATCTTTTCCATAGTTAAAGCAAAAACTGTTTCAGAATATTGCTAATTTAGGTTATTTTATTGCAGTAAAAAGTCATTAACAGCACCAAAGAACACACCAAACTGCACTTCAATTAACTACTACACACAGGCTATGAATTACCTTTCCAGCTTCAATGCTTTTTTAGGCTACAGTTAATGACAGAAATATGTGCAATAATAAATTTGTGTATCATATTACACTATTTATGGACATACAGATTCTTAAAATGCACTCGTGTGAATGAGCTGGCAGAGCAGCTGAAGTCATTGATTCTGGACTTGAGATAGCACAGTATGGAAGCTCATCAACAGAACCCACCTTATAGCTCACTGGATAAAGGATGCTATGTGTACAGTAGTGTCTGGGAAGTTTTACCAGGCTGATATTGACTTGGGAGTTGAACCGCTACATTCAGCTCTGGCCTTAGCAGCATCTGAAAATGAAACTTAATCGGCCTTGGCCAGCTGGCATGCTCTGGCAGGCTCTAAATTAGCTGTGACTAGTTGTAATGTGGCCCAAGTGAAACTGGGTAATGATTTATCAGCCCACGGCACCTAATGTGTTTTATTATAGAATTCACAACTATAGCCATGCAATTTCCCATTGCCATTGAAATTCAATGACTGGATATTGATGGACAGTAAAACTCATACACCATCAATACTCTCATTGAGCCTGTAACATGCCTGCATAACACATCCAAATGCCAAAGTGCTTCAATTAAATAATATTCATAATGGGGACTGAACTACACCTTCTTAAATAGACTTGCATCTAGCTTGGTAAGCTTATCCATTACATTGTGTTCACAGTGTACCCAATTGAGTGTATGGGTTAGGTCAAGAAATCATAAAATTCAATATTTACTCTTGGTGCACTGAATTTGCCATTTTGAGTTTTCAAATGAATAAAGTTTTTGCCCACATTAACTTTTACTAAAAAAAGAAAACACACAATATGGAATAATTTAGCTTCTCAAAGGTGGCATCAAATATACTATTCTACGTAAAATATTTTAAAAAGATGTTTATATTTCCAAAAATGTAAACGTTTGAAAATCGTTTTAAAACAAGACTGGCTATTTATAAATTAGCATGATTTGTTTTGATGTCAAATGATCACTATAGGTTGTTTTTTTGTTTTGTTTTTATTGTTTTTTTCTAAAGCATGCACCCTGGCTAATAATGCAGATGGAGCTTATGAAATTGGCATCTTAAATACATGTTGTGTTTGCCAAGGTACTGACATTCCAAATATTAAATGTTCATTTTATGTCACAGCAACTTGTTTTCAATGTGAAATTATTTGGAAACACTTATCCAGAAAAAGATGAAGTAATATTTTTCTGATATGTTTGTAATGTTTTGTAAGATTTTTAATGCTAGGATCTCTTGACAAATTATAATACAGACAGCTTTAGCAAAAATGACATTTATATATAATAGTGAGTTGGTTGTGACACAAATGTTTAGGAATGAATACAGAGCAATTATAAGCACATCAGCATATTATCTACCAAGAACCTTTATAACAATCTTTGGATTTTTGCATTTATTTCCCTGTTTAAAGCGTTTCATTGACAGACACAGGATATCACACATGGTACTGTAACTGAAACAGAGTGAAAATATATTTAGCCTGGAGTTGATATTCCCATTTGATTTGAAACAAGATTATTATAACCTATTACAATTGTGTTACATATGGTGCTTGCTACGGCAGCACATATACAATTGTGTTACATATGAATATAAGGGAGAAAATCTTTGCTGTGGACCTTCATGTGGAAATATTAATGCAATCATTGATTTTACACATTTTCATGTAGATGCAAAATGGTCTTTCCATTTTTGGTAGGTTTGTCTAGGAGGCATTATCTGCCTTGCTTTTTTCTTTGTATATTGGCTTCATATTTTTTTATTCTTTTTTTTTTTTTGACATACCATCTAAACCTCTTGACAGTTTTAACAAACTATTTTCCTATTTTTAAGTCATTGGGGCTATATTATAGTAGTTAGTTCATTTTTGAAGGGAATGCATGTTGATTTTATGTGATGTTTTAACATGGTAGAGCAATAATAAATTTGAATTATTTAAAAAATTATGTATTTTATACTGTACACTTCTCTTTCTTAGTGTAAGTAAAACCAACTGTAAGCTCTTAACGTAAACCATAATGTAAGAGGTTTCATGAAACACAATAACAAATAACAAATCAATACTCAAAATAATTAAATATCGTTATTGTCTATTTAATTATTTAACAGCAACTGGGAGTAAATTATGCTTCTTTTTGAGAGCAGGTACTAAAATGTCAGGAGAAATCTCCGCCTGTACCCAGAGAGTCCATCCCTCAAATAAACTTGGGTGATGAATGGCATTAGCATTATTTAGCTAAGCTGTATACTTTGGTAGCTGTCTAATTTTGTAAGATAAAAATGGATATTAAAGCGAATTGAAAACCATTTAGCAAACTACACAAATGGCATTCTCATTTTTTAAAAACGAGCACTGTAGTTGTGATTTGTTAGAAAACAATGGTTCCACAGCAGTGGTTATATGAATTAGAGGCTAGCACCAGGTAAATGATACAAACATCCAGAAAAAAAAGGAGCAAACAAAGACATATTGTCACAGGCTGCATTCTTAACCATATCTTGCTATGCTAATACATTTGTGGTGAAAACTATTTTGCATAAACTGTTAGCTAACTGGCTAGAGGGTTCAACTGCTACACAAAAGCCCTATCTGTGGTTGCATCCCAAACCTTGTCCAACCATTCTAAATAGTATAACACTATAGCTTATGAGTAGGTGCCATATTATATTTACACCCTATTTAGTACAGTAGCATGCAGCTTGTAACACAGTCACAGGAAACAGTCATGACCTAACACTGATTGCTAAAGGGTAGCTATCCAGTGTAAATTGTTAATTAATCTCCCCTTTAATTGTCAACTTAATCTCCCATGTCATTGTTTGACGAAAATAAATGTCTTATAAAAATATTGACCCGCAGCTGAAAGTTGATGTAAGCATAGTGAGTGAGGAGCCTATCTTCCTATCCCATGCAGGGCTAAATTTCTCCACAAGCATGGGCTCTGTCACATCGGAGCGTAGATCACCCACATACAGTGCAGCCATAATGAAATCTGGATTCATTTCACCTAAAGGAAAAAAAAATCTGACTCATCAAATCAGTGGTGGAGAAAAGCAATTGCACCAAACCTACAGCTTTAAACAGACAAACATTGGTATAAGTACACTAAGAATACTTTTCTTATTGGAACAATCAGAAGAATGATAACTCATAAAGAACTAAAGGTTCTTAAACTTATTAGTAGGATAATGAGATTAAAGAAAAACAAATAAAAAAAATTAAAGCCGCAAGCAGCATTTTCAGGGGCCCAAGCACACATTACGGGCAAACTGTTTGGAATATCAACAACATTTTGAAAACTTTTGTCCAGGTTGGTCTGAAGATGATGTATGCCAAATTTGGTGTTGATTGGGCATAATTTGTAAGAGGAGAAGTGAAAAAAGATGGTCGACAGGAAGTACACTTGAATTTCAGATGCTGGTGTGAATTCACTTCAGCATATTCCAGGGAATAATAGGAAAAAAGAACTGAATTTTGCACAAATACTACAAATGTTATAAAGGAAAAAATGAAAGTTGTTGCAATTCTTGATCACAAGGTGGGACAGTCACAAAACTTCTTTGGTTACTTCTTTGTTTACATTCTTTGGTTACATCCATTCAGGGCATGGATCTTGAAGATATGATACGTTCTGTGATGATAGGTAGATATAGGTAGCTTTTTGCATTTGCCAGTGAGTTACAGGAAAATGGTTTTGAATACCAAAATTCCTTTGATAAGTTTTGTTTAGACAGGTCTCAAGATGCAGTGACCCAAATTTGGTGAAGACAAAATTTGGAGGAGGAGTAGCAAAATGGCACTTAGATGTAAGCATTTTTGGCATGCTGTTGTAAATTTTGACCAGTAAGTGGCACTGTCATGAAATTTGTTGCATAGCCTCAGGGTCGTGATCCTGAAGTTGACTACCAGGTTTTATGTTAGTGCACAAAGACATTTCTGAGATACAGCCTCACATCTTGTTTGGCCACTTCACTTGGCACAAATTTGGTCTGAATGTTCCTTAGACCCTCCCCAGTGTGCCAAATTTACTTGACCAGCTGAAAATAGAAAGTCTTTAAGTCCTTATTCTTGATTAATTTACTGTAATACAGACCGCAATCTCTTGTTGCAATTGTGTTTCCATATTACTGATGTTAGCTATAGATTGTGTATTGTTAGATAAAAGTCAGTAATGTATTACCTTAGCTTAGCCTAGGTTCTTAATTTTAATCTTAATAAATAAATAAATTAAACAAATAATAATGAAACACTCACTTTTTGTTGCAATCGAGCAAAATCCCAGTGTAGCTCCTATCTTGGGTGAAGTGTCCGACTTCTTGTTGCTTCGGTGGCCGGGAACGAGCAGCACCAAGCCGGACACTTCACCCAGGAAACACAGAGGCCACTGCCAAAAAGCTGCGGACCGGCTCCCGGTTACCATCGAACATATAGCGAATGACACCCCGATGATAACACTGAGATAGGAGCTACACTGGGATTTAGCTCAATTGCAACAAAAAGTGAGTATGCTTCAATATTATTATTTTGCTTTAACACGCTAAGACCACAAGCTAAGCTAAGGTAATTTGCACTTGTGCTTTTGCCACAGGTAGATAGCTGAGCACACACCGATTCTCCTTCATCTAGTAGGATATATACACTGGTGAATTTTATATAAGATTGTTCTCCCTCCAGAATGTTTAATTTTAGCAGCAAGAAAACTCTTTTGTTGTCAAAAACAGTAGAATGTTATTTGCGCCACGCATGGTACTATGGAAACGTAAGATAAAACGGAAGTATGTATACACTGCTTTGCGGAAAGGCGGAAGCTTTTTGACGTCATTGTGAGAAGGGTCTATAGAGAACGTCTGCCGCATTTGCTCTGGACTGACCGAACTGGAACCTTCTTGTAAAATCGTCTCGCGATATTACTCGAGAATCTCGCACTGCTGGTTCTGTATTTAATTTCAGCTAACATATTCAAGCGTGTCAGATATACAGTGTCGGAATGTTTACCTAACTGATTTTGAACCGCTGAACCCATCTAGCGCTTGTACGGGGTAAATTAACATCCAGTCCAACGTAAGAGATATTGGGAAGACCACGTTTCGGTGCCTAATTGTGTTTTTGGTCAGCATGTGGTCAAATAAAGATCTCGACGCTAACGACAATGCTCTAGTGAGCACTGGAGATGCCACTTTGGACAAGCTGGTAAATCAGTGGATCAGCTGGGATAAGGTTAGTGTTTATTTTTATTAGATACGTTTTGATTTCCACCTTTTTTCCATTAGATGTTAAATTCGATATGGGCTTTGGGTCAGACATAGTGACGATTCTGTGATCTATATACTGTACCGTGTCATAGTTTAAGTTTCCTTTAAAGCAAAACTTCGGAAAGATTAAAATTTATGGTCACATCACAGTTTATAGGGTTTACATAGCATAACTGGTATAAACGTGCGCGGAATTATTAAGTTTCAGAGCTCCAACAGCAAAGCAGTAAAATAAGAATAAAATATAGAGGTGCAAACATTGTTTTGTGCGTAATACAAATAGTAGAACTGTATATTGAACTGTGCCTTCTACGGTACTTTCTGTATTGTACAGGAAAGTAAATTGTCTGTGTGTATGAGACTAAGGCTCATAATATATTTTTATTCCCTTATTTACATAATTGCAATATAACCAATCCAGCTTCATCTTCATAATGATTAATTAAATTCAATTTCAACTGAATTATATCGTACAGAGTTCACACAGAGATCTAAAGGGCAGTCTTACTAATTTAGTATATGAGACAAGTCACTTTCTATTAATGTGCTTTGTCATCAGTGGTCAGTATTTTTATATGGCTCCTGGCTGTTGGATCATTGCAGTGGAAGCTCTGCTTATGAATTCTGAAGGCTGGAATACATGCACAAACACTTTCTTTGTGATTCATTCAAATAAAATGCTGTAAATTGATTTGAAGGTGGCAGCTGATCACTGAAATGTAAAGTTCTGCTTCTAAATATCCACCTACCTGCAAAGTTGAATGTCAAATTAAACAAAACAAGCTATAATTTATATGCACACGGAGGCTATGAGGCAGACATTTAAATTAGTCTGCAGGCTAAATTCTGCTGCTGGGGAGTACATCTGCAGCAGCACTTTTGGGGTTCAATGCATTGCAAGTGCACACTGAATGCACCATCTAGGTTTAGGTCATAAAGCATTGCAAACTGCAAATACAAACTATAAGCTATTGCTTAAGGGCTTCTTGAGAAAACAGCATTTCACAAGTCATAAATTACATGTTCATATGAAATGAATGAAGTGACAGCACCAGCATCAGAGATTGCAAGGTCTGTCTGCATCTTTCGTTCTATAAGTAATTTTAGTCCAAACGTAAGGGGTGAATGCATGTGAATCTGCACCGTGTGCGGATGATATTGTGTGAAAACCTCCATGTATCTTTCAGAGCAGTTACACAGTCCGTATGAAATGTAGCATATTTTTTTCAACCAGAAAAATATGTCTCCTAAGTGTTCTCTTAAACTCCACTGTTGAGTCCTTGGATTAACTGAGGATTTTCTTAAACCTGCTGGAGACATGAATTAGCCGAGTTTTAAGACGATTATTAAAAATCTAATGAAAGATTGTGTTTAGCACAGATATTTTAATATTTGATAGTTATATTTTGTCTATGGGGAGATTATGCAGGCCTTAGGAAAGTTTAATTTCACATGGTATTCTTAAAATGTCTTTCCTTTTTAAAGCTAAAAAATATGTAACATGTTGTACTACTGATATTAATTTGGTGTTCAGAGAAACGAAATAAAACTGTAAAGTAACCCATACATCATATGATTTAAAAATGACATTTCCGTCTATTATTGGCCTGGAAGGGACACAGACATACATCTAATGCATGCTTGGACATAGGAGTGTTGAATCACAGTGCCTCGTACTAAATCTTCTGTGGCCCAAATGACTCAAAACGCTTGTCATTGTCTGAAATTGACGATTTACCACACTGTGATTAATTATATACAATAAATACAGTATGTTATATTAAGGAGCATATGCTCACATATATTGTACACATTCTGAATTAAACTCTTTGTCTGCTTTCTGGGTGGGCTAGTTGCCCTGAAAATGAAATTAAAAAGTTAAATCTGTAATTATGTATGAATCTGGATCCAGCTTGTAAAGTGTAATTGCAAAAGTATTCACATACCATAGCAATGGCTAGCAATCAAATTCCTACGGTGAAAACAGCTTAAACATCAATAGTAAATGAGAATGTTTTACTAACTCTACAAGTGTTGTATAGAAAAATCTATATTTTTCACATAACGATTCTGAATATTTGAAACAGTTTCAATACTCATTTTCTGCAGTACCGATTCACTGATACCAGTGGCTTTTTCTCACTCTCTCTTCTCTCCGACAGCGAGTTGACACACACCGCAGTGCCCACATAGGCCCGCCTCCACTCACTCAATCACAGTGCTGTCTTCTCGCCACTCGTCTCATTCGCTCTGGTTGAATAGCGTTTTGTATGGGAAGCGAAACAACTCAAAAGCTGGTCCAAATTTAGCTATTCAGAAGAAGCGTGCAGCACGGACTAAATACCTGTGCAACCCACTGGGTAGCGCAGCGGGGACCAATTAATATGCATGACACACTGGGCAGTGCGAGTGGGCAGGTTTTAAACGTGCTGCGCAGACCTGTTCGGACCTCCCAGCATGAGATCTGCGCGACCCACTGATCAGTGCAGTGCAAAATAAACTGGGAGACTAAATAGATAATCATTTGATTACTTACAGCCATGCAAATAGGCTTACAGTTACATGTTCCTGTTCTTTAAAGATAAACAGTCTGAATATGACTATGAATAAAACTTGGGACTGTTTAAAGTAGTTTCAAATATTCTCCTAGCCCTGTTCGCCATTTGTTATAGGAACTGTTGATATAAGTAGTATTTTATAGTAAAAATTTGTGGACGAATTCAAATGAATTTGTGCTGCACTGCTCAGTGGGTCTCTCAGGTGTTGTCACTCGTGCTGGGAGGCCAAAATGGTCTGCACAGCATGGTTAAAACCCACCTGTGCCATGCTGTCCAGTGGGTCACGCATGTCAATTGGTCAGCGCTGTTCTCTTCAGTGGTTAGCGCCACGCTAGCCAGTGAGTTGCACAGGTATTTGGTCCGCACTGTGCGGTTCTTCGGAGTAGCTCAGTTTGGGCCAGCTTTTGAGTTGTTTGGCTTCCCATAGAATTGTTACGGCGTTAGAAAGATGGCAAGTGCATAGCCTCTGCAACCGGTTTTGGTGGATACAGAAAACAGCAGGAGCGTTATTTGGAAATATTTCGGATTTGAGGATAATGAACACGGAACGCCAAAGGACACAAGCAAGCCAATATGCAAATGTTGTTCCAGAGCAATTCTTACAAAAGGTGCTAACAACACTAATTTAGCAAAGCACCTGAAGGATGACACAGTTGGTAACAGCTCCCATTTCAACATCAGTGAAGCATTAAACAAGATGGCCCAGTAAACTGTTGTTAAGTGTGTTGTCCTGTTACAAGTAGTTTGCTAGTTGGTGTCATTGTAATTGGTGTCACTCTCACACACCTCTGTAGAGAACGTCTGTATATATGAGAATAGTAGTTATTTCCATTTTTTTTTTTTTTACTCATTTATTACTTGAAAATTCACAAGATTGCACTGCTTTTGTTTTTACCTGCACTTTAGTGGCTTTTGCACTTGACAGCTGTTGATATGGTGTGGGGTGTGTGCGAAAGATATTTATTTTTACTTGAAAATGCACAAGATTGCACTGTGTTTTTGATTTATTTACCCTGTACTCTGTTGCCTTTTGATTAAGTGACAATCTTAGAGGCTTTTGAACAAGTGCGCTACCTCAAGAAGTTTTCATGAATATAAAAATATGCATTGGTGTCATGCTGTAGCCTTATTATATTTATCTTTTAATAAAAATCTGCAATTGTATGCCCGTAATGTTCCCCGTGGTATCGGAAATGGAATCGTATATCGATATTTTTCAAGGTATTGTATTGATGTAAATCTTTTCTGGATGATTAAAATGCTTCAGCTTCACCAGAAGTACAGTAATATGTTTGGAGAATCTGGAGACCAAGTGCCAGGGTATAGTCAAAGAGATGGTTTATTATGCTCGCAGAGACACCCTGGGCACTACAGCGTTTCGTAGTCTCAATCTTAGTCTAAACATAAATTGGATGCAGTTGGCTTTTGTACGTGAAAGCAACATACCCAAGGTCAATTAAGAAAAACATGAGACAAAAACATGAGACAAAAGATAAAACACCTTGACAAAAAACATACTCAAGGACAGGAACCCAAAAACTTCATTGGACCATGAGTAAGCAAAAATCACATTGAACCGATTTTAAATGATTGAATCATAATCATGGAAAATAAGGAAAAAAATTTCACAGTATCGAAGTTGGAAATTCCAGTATCGTGACAACACTAAGCTCTATCCAGTTATTCAGTGGGCAGTGGTGGCTTGGCAGTAAAGGCTCTGGGTTTCTGATTGTAAGGTTGGGGGTTCAAGCCCCAGCACTGCCAATCTGTGACTGTTGGGCCCTTGAGCAAGGCCCTTAACCCTCTCTGCTCCAGGGATGCTGTATCATGGCTGACCCTGCTCTCTGACCCCAACCTCCTAACATGCTGGGGTATGCGAAGCAAAGAATTTCACTGTGCTGTAGTGTATATGTGACCAATAAAGATTCATTATCATTATTCTCTCATTAGTTTATTTTGATGCTCCCTTACAGGTTCTAGTATCTGTTTTTCTGCTTTTATAGAGACTAATCACACAAATCTGGTCTCATTCCTCAAGATTATATATGAATGATGCATTGGATGTATTGCTATTAGATCTGAGTTGTTATTTGGCCTGTATAAAATGTTTAGTTGGCCTCAGCTTTGCTATGACATTTTATATTGTACAGTCTGTGCATAGTCTCAGCATTACTGCCCTTCTGCAAAAAGCAGACACTGTTCAGGAAGCCTTTTAATAAACAACGGTAATGTAAAATCTCTTGGCTGCCCACTGTATGACTGAAGAAAATGTAAACAGTTACTTTTGTTGACCCCGACATGATCTGAACATGTATATAAAGACGTGTTTGTATAATTCAGACTTTCTGCAGACTGTTACTTTATTGTTTCAATGAAGTATAATGACTTTTTGACATCTACTAACTCTCTGTCTCTGAAGTTTTTTGTTAGGCTGAAAAGATTGTTTGCCATGACATTACCAGGTAAAAAAAAAAAAAAAAAAAAAAAAAAGGAAATAAGATTTAGTGATGACACTTAGGGCTGGGCAATATAAAATAAAAGATCAAAATCTTGATTTTTTGTTTAAATTTATGAATGATTGTCAATTACAGTTTCGTTGTTTGTGTGTGTGTGTTTACATAATGCAATAGTAAAATTCTGCAGTTTATTTATTAAAATGCACTTTGAAAAATGTAAATGTGCAAAAATAGCAGCATCTATAGCAAACAATGGTTCTGTTAAATATATGTAATGAAAGGATATTTAAAAAAAAACTTTTTTTTTTTTTGCACCATTTGCTATAGATGGCACTCGTACACACCTTGGTGAACCCTTCTTTATTGACAGAGTAAATGGGGACCATATCTCCTGTCATGAAATGCAACTGCAAATCTGTGTTGTTTCCCCCTAAAGAATATTCTTTTACAGAAATAGAAAGTATTCCAGTTAAACAAAAAGTAACATCTTGGTATAGTAATTTTGTAAGATGAAAAACAAAGGAGCCAATAAAATTTTACCCAAATATTGAAAAAATTAAAAACAAATTTACTTTGTTAATGAGGGATTTATCAATATTTGGAAGGGTTTTATTGTCAAATGCAGAAGGAATATCTAGATATGTGTATATTTTGTTATCATTAGATGTCCCTCCTAGGGTGACTAAGGATTAGACAAGATACTTTATGACTTTGTTTGGAGGAAAAAGCCACATTATTTTAAAAAAGGAGGTAATTTGTAGCACTAAAGAGCAAGGGGGCCTTGAGGTATTAGATTTTGTAGCACTTTCAAAATTAAATGGTTGATGGAGTTTATGAAGGATTAGAAAGTATTTGGAATGTATTTCCTAATTATCTATTTAAAACTCTTGGGGGTTTCCACTTTTTGTTGAAGTGCAATTTTTGTTGGCATAATTCCTGTCAAATTGGCCAATTTCCATAAACAAACCCTGTTAGCATGGAATTTGATCCACAAGCACAATTTATCACCACACAGTTATTTCATATGGAACAATCAAGATGTACTATTTAAAAACAAATTACTGTTCTATCATACTTGGTTCAATGAATGGATTGTTTTAGTAAGGCAGTTTATTAATTCGAATGAATATTTGTTGTCATAAACTGAATTTCTTCAAAAAAGGATTTAGAAACTTGTATTAATAGAAAACTGGGATGTGTGAAAGAAATTTATGTATTCGATGTGCTTTTTAATTTTCAAAATGAGATTTTGGAATGTAAGCAATAATACATTGTTCAGTTGCTTATTTTATTAGGTAAACACCATATACATAAGAATAAATGGATTCTTTGTAAACCAGATTTAATGAATTTTATAAGTAACTTTGAATTATACATAAACTTTCTGGAACAAACAAATAACAAAAAAAGCACTGAAAATATGCAATGTTTTAAAATAATTGAATTTTGTGTAATGAATTTTGTCTGGCAGCACTAATGTTGTAAATAATGTGACCATGTCCATTACCTGTTTTTCTTGTGGCATTGAATAAAAAATAAATAAATAATGAAATAATGAAATGCAACTGAGAAGTCAGCTTGGGGTATTCTTCTCAAATTCGAATTCTCCGATTTATAGAGTGATGTCAAATCAGCATGGTTGCACACAGTATTAGAAATAAAGTAAAAGTTTTAAGTAATACTTTACATGCAAGTATTAGATAACATTAGAAAATATACATCACTTATCAGAGCTAGCTGCCTAGATTGTTGCTAACAAGATAGGAACATGGAGGCTATCATTTTCCCACTTTGTCTGTCGAACGTGCTGTGGTCGAAAACAATGTAATTCCACTTAGGATGTCATGCAGCGTTGTATTTTAGATAAACTTGTTCATTTGACTTTTCAGAGCTGTAGAATTCCATACATCTGAAGTGATATTTGCACATTTCTTTGCTATGATCTTAGTCCTTGGCAAATTGTTGGCTGTTTATCTTGGCGTCTTTATTATTATTATTTTTTTTAATCTAAGCATGCCATGTTTGGGAGTAGCACAGTCTGTAGGAGACTGTGTTAAAAAGACTGTGCTTTTCCTTTGTTTTGGTTTTAACCAATGCATTGGTAACTTTTAACCATTTATGGATGTTTTAATTAAAAATGTAAATATGCATATATAAATATACCATTTCGATTAGAACATTTTGAAAATAGTGTTAAAACATTAATTAAAATTATCTGAATTAATTGTGAAAATCGCCCAGCACTAATGACACTAAAGAAAATTCTCTAGTCACCTTTTTCAGGACTAACTGTGTGTGTGTGTGTGTGTGTGTGTGTTTGTTTGTTTGCTTGTTTGTTTTGTGGTGCTGTTAGAATGCAGCAACGCAGGCACAGATTAAAAGCCTGATCCAGGAAACCCATGTAGAAGAACTCAGGAGGAGACTGTGCTCACGGTTGACTTTTGGAACAGCTGGATTAAGAGCAGCTATGGGAGCTGGATTTTCCCGTGTTAATGATCTCACTGTCATCCAGTCAACACAGGTTTGGCTTCAATTATTATATTATATATACATAATTTTATACAATAGTTAGTTCTTGTCCAACAATTTGATTGCAAGATGGTTGCTGTCCAAGAGTGCTTTCCTATAACTGTACTGGGACGTTTCATTGTGGGTATCCCTCCTCTTGTCTGTGTTCACCATGTACAATTCCATTCCGTTTGAAACTGTTATTGTTAGTGACATCATCAGCAGACAAACAATTCTTAATGGAATATAACTTTTGAGTGAAAATATGAAAATAATACCTTTAACCAGAATGTATAAATCAGTGTCCGCTAACTAGTGAGCTAGCTGATGGGCTCTAAAGTGAGTGTGGCTTCTTCAGGATCTATTTCCAGTAGCAGAGCAAAAATAAACACAACATTTTTGGCCATATTGTGTCAAAAATGTCAGTTACTTGATATTAATAATGAACACAGATTCTTGTTTATAGAACTGTTGTATAAACGTAACATCGCACTAGCAATCAAGTTGTTATACTGAATATTGGCACAGATGTGATTTATCTGTAGGCATGAGCCCACAGGGTGCCAGAGGTAAGAGAAGAGTATGAAGATGGGAAGGAACTCCTCATGATCCAAAGCGTACCAATTCATCTTATGGTGTGGGCACCATAAGATGGTGCCTATGGAACGGCTTCCTTGTATTTACTGATGGTGTGACTGCTGACCAAAGGAGCAGGATGAATTCTGAAGTGTATAGGGCTACATTATATGCTCAGATTTAGCAAATACTTCAAAACTCATTGGACAGCACTCCACAGTGCAGATGGACAATGACCTGTAGCATACTTCGAAAGCAAACCAAGGCTTTGAATGTTCTGCAGTGGCCAGGTGAAACACCCGACCTGAATCCGATTAAACAACATTTCACTTGCTGGATGCAAAACACCACAAGAACAAGCAGGAACTGAAAACAGTTGCAGTAAATCCCTGGATGATCATCACCAAGAAAGAAGCCCAATCTCTGGTGATGTCTATAGGTTCCAGATTTGAGTCACTGACTGCAGAGTATTTGCAGCCAATTATTAAAAATGACAGTTTAATTTATGACCATTTAGTTTTGGTTTCTGTAGCACATATAATAAGTGATGTAATTCTTACAACTTACACCTTTCACTTGTAAATATCCTCAAATGAAAGCCAAACTTTGAGCTCATATTCATAACTTAATTTTATGTACAACATGCTGTGGTAGGCAGCTAAAATAACGAACATATGTCTGTGTCCAAATATTTATGGACCAGGCTATATTCTGGCAACATGGCATGCATTTCAATACAATAGGATTCTATAGCATAAAAAATGTTACACAACTTTTAAATGCATACAGACATGCACTCACACAATACCATTACAACACATCAACAGACAGGACAGAAAAATAACATTTATTTATTTATTTATTTATTTGCAGTCATGTGAATTTTTTTTTTTGGCTTTTTTTTTGCGCATATTTGAACAAGCAAACATTTTATCATCTTTGAAATAGTGCTTATTAATAAAGTTGATATACTTGCACAAAACCACAAGGAAAATTACTTTTTTCAGTCATTTATTCAACAGAAATGGCAATAGATGTGACATTCTTCTGTGAAAAATGTAGGTACACCCTTGGCCTCAGAAGCTAGTATTGACCCCTTTAGCAGAAATAACGTCTTGTAGGCATTTTGCATAATTGTCTACCAGGCCTGCTGGAATTTCAAAGATGTTTGAAGGTTTTCTTGCAAGTACTGCCCGTTTCAAATCCCCCCCACAACATTTCAGTGGGATTCAAATCCAGGCTTTCAGGAGGCCATTCCATAACCCTCCATTTCTTCTTTTTGAGCCATTCCTTGATGGATTTGCTAGTGTGCTTAGGATCATTACACTGTTGAAATGTTCACTTTCAGTTCATCGTTAACTTTTGGACAGACGGCCTCACATTATCTTCAAGCACTCTTTGATATGATGCAGAATTCATTGTTAAATCAGTGAATGCAAGCTGCCCAGTCCCTGAGGCAGCGAAGCAACCCCAAACCTTAACATTTCCACCACTGTGCTTCGCAGTTGGTATGAGGTGCTTCTCCCATGCAGGTCAAATTTGTGCAATCTCTTTCTGATTGTAGAAGCATGCACTTTGACACCAACAGTTGCAAGTCTTACTAGCAGATACTATGATGAAATTTTTGGGTTTTTGGAGACTTCTTTTTGCATCAGATGGTCTGCTCCTGGGCTGAATTTGCTGGGACGGCCAGTCCTGGACAAACTGGCAGTCATTTGAAATCTACAGCATTTGTAGATTATTTTCCTTACAGTGGAATTATGTATTTTAAATAATTTGGAGATCTTTTTAATTCCTTTGCCAGACTCGTTGGCATCCACATCCTTTTATCTGAAGGCCATATAGAACTCTTTAGATATTGGCATGATGACACCACACACCTCAATAGCAAAGGGAACACCAGACAGTAAATATGAGCATTTTAAATAAGACCACCAGGTTCTACCTGCATTCCCTAAGCAGGTTCTAATCACCTGCACCCAATATTGAACACCTGATTCTAATTTTATGGATTAGAAGGTGTAATAAATGTAGGGGTGTACTTATTTTTTCTATGTGACTGATATGTTTGTTTTTTTGTTAATTTAAATTGTGAAAATTACTACAAAATGTTAATTTTATGTGTTATTTGATAGTGTATCAACTATATTTATAGGCATTGTTTCGAAGAGGATCAAATGTTTGCTTGTCCAAATATGTAAAATAAGCCAACAATTTCCATGGGGTGTGCTTATTGTTCCACATGACTGTCTGTCTATCTATCTATCTATCTATCTATATATATATATATATATATATATATATATATATATATATATATATATATATATATATATATATATATTGCAGAATGTATTTGGTCTGATTTGTATACTTCCATACATAATCCTCCAGAATGATTGACATCTTCAATTTAAGATTGAAAAAATTGCTTTATAAAATTTGCTATTTGCAATTTTTATTTTCAGGGACATGAGTCATTGCAGAGTTTATGAACTGAGTTTCGTTTCATAATGTTTTTTTTGAAGCCTCCCTGTGCTCTGCTTTTCTGTATCCTCTGAAGTAGCGGAGTCACTCTTCTTTGTTCAATTTGATTAATAGTGGCAATAATTCCAGAGGGTATTATTATATTTTTCAAAATGTGGTAAATCATTTCCTTTTTTAGCCTGAATCTGAGTATTCTGTAAATCTGTATCACATGCCAGTAACCACCTGTGCAATTTCATTATAGGGGATGTATGTATACTTGGCTAAATGTTTCCCTGATCTGTGGAGCAGAGGTTTGGTGGTTGGATATGACACACGAGCACAGGAGTGCAGTGGCTGCACCAGTGAACGGTAGGCAACATTCATAACCTTTTCACTTGCACATTTAAGGTTTCACATGTATAAACATTTTTATTTATTGATTGATTAATTGATTAACCAGTAGATTGTTTTTTGCAATATTCAAATTCTAAATATTTTGTGTGCTATTGTGAATTATCAAACAATGTTCAGTATATTTTAGAAATAAAATTAATTAAAGGCATGTGTGTTCTATGTTTATTATGTCTTTTAAATATTTATTTGATAGTTTACTTAATTTGGGCTTCATTCACAAGGATATTTTAGTTGTAACTCGCGTCTTACCGTTAATTCAGTGAGAACAATTTGTTAATGGACAATAGGCACTAAACCAAGGAAGTGAAACTTATCAATGTGGTTTCTGATTAATACTAAAATGTGCCCTTTGCCATCCTAATACTCAACTAAGTAATGGACTGTACAGAAAATTTGTCTGCATTGGTTTCCTAATATTACCACCTTTTTGTTTGCAGACTTGCAAGTTTGACTGCAGCGGTCATGCTTAGTAAGGGTGTTCCAGTTTATCTGTTTTCAACATATGTGCCTACCCCGTTTGTGGTAAGATACTGTGTTTAATAAGTTGTTTTGAATTGCATCTAATATGCATAGTTTACTCATTATGTTTTCCTTATTAAATAATTTAACCTTTGCAGCCCTATGCTGTAAAGAAGTGCGGAACTGTTGCAGGTGTAATGATCACTGCCTCTCACAACAGAAAAGAGGATAATGGATACAAGGTAAACAGTGGTCCTCAATAAATGCCAAGTCATTGAATGCATTGGATGCAAATTTTTTAAAATAGTTTTTTACAATAAACTCTTGTATCTTAGTCTCTTATTTGGTACATATTCATGTGTTATAAATGTGTGCCTCAGGTCAGTGTATGTGGTGTTTTTTTATTTTATTTACATTTTCTTTAAAGGTATACTGGGAGAACGGTGCTCAGATTTCTTCTCCACATGATAAGGAGATCCTACGTTGTATAGAACAAAATGCAGAGCCCTGGGCTGAGTCTTGGAATCAAGACCTGGCTGAGAGCAGCTCATTAAGGACTGATCCATTGAAAGACATTTGCAGCTGGTATATGGAGGAGCTGAGTACTCTCTGCTTCCACAGGTTCTGTCTAACACCACTGCTGAAAAAAAGATTTTATATGCAGTATGTAGTTATTTAGAGATGTAATTCTTTTGTTCTAGAGAGCTCAACAGACAGTCTCCCTTGAAGTTTGTGCATTCATCTTTTCATGGAGTTGGACATGCCTATGTCCAGAAGGCGTTTCAGGCATTTGGCTTTCCACCTCCTATCCCTGTACCAGAGCAGATGGATCCAGATCCAAACTTTTCGACTGTCAGCTGCCCTAACCCTGAAGAGGGAGAGTCAGTTTTGGTGAGAACACGAAACCAAGATAAGATAAACATGAAGACTGTCGTGTCTGTTAATAACTGAATGCTGTAGAGTTTCAGTGGGTACAAATGTATTCAGAAGCATGAATTTCACCATACAGCTTGAACCAAGGAAAGGTTTTCACACATCAACATCTGTAAAAGGCTCTAGTATATATAGCCTGTCTGTTTAAATAAAAAAACAAACAAAAACTAAGTTATGTGGTGGTCCACATGAAGTCACTGACAATTAAATCTGCATTTTTAAATCTACAGTACATACACCAACAGCAACAACCAAGGACTAGTCAGTGCAACTAAAAGCATTTAACCAAACTATATCACAGTTCAGCCAGCGATCACAATACTAACTGCACCCCTAAAGCACATGCCAGAAACCCCAAGATGATCATTTCAATACATTTACATTACATTTACATTTATTCACTTAGCAGACGCTTTTATCCAAAGCGACTTACAAATGAGAAAGATACAAGCAAAGCGATATCAAGCAGAGAACAATACAAAAAGTGCTACCATACAAGATCTATTGATTGAATTCCAGAAGAAGCAAAGTGCAGAGTAGAGGTGTAAGTGCATTTTTTTTTTTTTTTTTTTTTTTTTTTTTTTTTTAAATATTATGAGTTGGTTAGGTGTTCATAGAAGAGGTGGGTCTTTAGCTGTTTTTTGAAGATGGTGAGAGATTCTGCGGTCCGGATTGAGATTGGAAGTGCATTCCACCACTGAGGAACAGTTAGTGTGAAGGTTCTGGAAAGGGACCTTGCGCCACGCTGAGTTGGAACTGCTAAACATCGGTCGCTAATCGATCGCAGATTGCGAGAGGGAACGTAGGCCTTCAGGAGAGAGTTAAGGTAGGAGGGTGCTGTTCCTGACAAGGTCTTGTAGGTGAGCGTCAAGGCCTTGAACTTGATGCGGGCAGCTACAGGAAGCCAGTGGAGGGAGTTGAAGAGGGGTGTGACATGGGTTCTCTTGGACTGGTTGAAGACGAGGCACGCTGCAGCATTCTGAATCATCTCAAGGGGTTTGATGGAGCTGGCTGGGAGGCCTGAAAGCAGTGAGTTGCAGTAGTCCAGTTTAGAGATAACAAGAGCCTGGACTAGAGTCTGTGTAGCCTGTTTGGTGATGTAGGGTCGGATTTTCTTGATGTTGTAAAGGATGAACCTACAGGACCTTGCAGTTGCTAAGATATGGTCTGCAAAGGTCAAGCCATCATCAAGAATCACCCCAAGGTTCCTGGCCATCCTGGTTGGCATGAGTGTGAGTGAGCCGAGCTGTACAGTGAGGTTGTGGTTGATTGAGGGACAGGCTGGGATGACAAGAAGCTCAGATTTTGCCAGGTTAAGTTTAAGATGGTTTTCCTTCATCCAGACCGAGATGTCTGAAAGGCAAGCAGAGATGCGTGCAGAGACGGATGGATCGTCAGGCTGGAAGGACAAATGGAGCTGGGTTTCATCAGCATAGCAATGATATGAGAAGCCATGAGACTCAATCACCTGCCCTAGAGATGTAGTGTAGATAGAAAAGAGGAGTGGACCCAGAACTGACCCCTGTGGAACGCCAGTTGTGAGTTGCTGAGTTTCAGAAATACCTCCCCTCCATGATACCTTGAAGGATCTGTCCGAGAGATAGGATTCCACCCAGCGCAGAACCGTTCCAGTGATGCCCAGGCTGGAGAGAGTTGACAGGAGGATCTGATGGTTCACAGTGTCGAAAACAGCAGAGAGGTCAAGTAGGATGAGGACAGATGATCTAGAGGTTGCTCTTGCTAGTCGTAAGGCTTCAGTGACGGAAAGCAGAGCAGTCTCCGTGGAGTGGTTGCTCTTGAAGCCAGACTGCTTGGTGTCCAGGAGGTTGTTCTGTGTGAGAAAATTTGAGAGTTGATTAAAAACGGCTCTTTCAAGAGTTTTCGAAAGAAAAGGGAGTAGGGAAACAGGTCTGTAGTTGTCAACTATAGCAGGGTTGAGTGATGGTTTTTTAAGCAGTGGGGTAACCCGGGCTTGCTTAAATGAGGTAGGGTATGTGCCAGTAGAGAGCGATGTGTTAAAGATGTGTGTGAGTGCAGGTAATAGTGTGGACTGAAGAAGGTGAGAAGGGATAGGGTCAAGAGGACAGGTTGTGAGATGGCTGGAGAGGAGGAGTTTAGAGACATCAGTCTCTGAGAGGAGAAAGAAGGAAGTCAGATGGGAGTTACTCGGAGGAGGAGTCAGTCTATGCATGTCTGGGGCTGAGAACAGGTTTCTGGTTGATGTAACCTTGTTGGTAAAGAAAGTCGCAAAGTCATCTGCAGTGAGAGAAGTAGGGGAAGGGGGAAGAGGGGGACAGAGTAGAGAGGAAAAGGTTTTGAAAAGAATGCGGGTGTTGGGAGAACTAAGAATCTTCTCTTGGTAGAATGATCATTCCAATAAAATAACGATAACATTCTATACTTTTATGTACAGAATATTTATTTTTGTCTTTAATACAAAAAATATTGATTATATAGCCAAATCAGAAATGTTATAATGTTCAGTGTCCTATTACTGTATAACTATAAGGCTACTTCATTGAGCCTTATCACCAAATTGAGTATTTATAGCATATGCTATAGTGTCATGTTGAAATCATACATTGTCTTATTTGCTCCTTGCAGGAGCTGTCTCTTCACCTTGCTGAGAGAGAGGGAGCCAGGATTGTGCTGGCCACAGACCCTGATGCTGATCGCCTGGCTGTTGCAGAGCAGTGTGATAAGTCAGTCATTCTTGGTTTTAGGCCTACACATAGTAACTTGATATATCAACTAATATATACATAGATATAGTACTTTGTTTGGTACTTTAGACAAAAAATATATAGGCATGGAAATTCCATTATTAATATTTGATGGAACATTTATTTAAAAAATGTATAATATTATAACATTAACTCATTTGTTAAAAAAATCAGAACCTTATGAAACAAATGTCTAAATTATACATTTATGTAAGGATCAATTACCGAACAGGTCCACCTGGGCACAGGCCCAGGATGGCCAAAGCGAAATACACAAGATGATTTAATGATTTTTGCGTGTTAAATGTGGGCCATTAGCGGTGCTGAGAGTAGTGCCTGTTGAAGCATTTTGTGCTGTGAAATATTATGTTACCCACATTGTGCTCTTGTGGTGTGTCGTTTTGCTCCTATAAATATGTAGTGCGAAACCTAAACACAAGACCATTAGTGAGGTCAGGCATTGATGTAGGTCGAGGAGGCCTGGGGTGCAGTCGGCTTTCCAGTTTATCCTAAAGGTGTTCTTTGGGGTTGAGGTCAAGTCTCTGTACAGGCCACTTGAGTTCTTCCACTCTGACCTTGGCAAACCATGTTTTAATGAACCTCACTTTGCGCACAGTGGTATTGGCATGATGGAACAGGTTCAGGCCCCTTAGTTCCAGTGATGGGAAATTGAATGCTACAGCATACAAAGACAGTGTATTCTGCGTCTGCTTCTAATTTTGTAGCAACAGTTTGGGGAAGGCCCATGTGGGTGTGATGGTCAGGTGTCCCCATACTTTTGACCATATGGTGTATTTTTTTTGAATGTCATGCTGAGTGTAATTATCACAAAAATAATGAAATACAAAACTCTGCATTGATTAAACTGTATGCACATTTTAGTACTTTCAAAAAATTATTAATTTACCTAAAATTTTAACCTCATCTTCCTCTTCTCAAATAGGTGTTGAGGAATTTCCCATGGCTATCATGTCATTATTTTGTTGATAAAATAATATTTCCCCCAAAAAATTTTTGTGGGCAGATGTGGCTGGAAAATTTTTACTGGGAATGAACTGGCTGCTTTGCTGGGCTGGTGGATGCTGTTAAACTGGAAGGAGACTCACCCAGATCCAGCTGAGATTGAGTGTGTGTACATGCTGGCCACTGCAGTCTCCTCTAGAATCCTCAAGACCATGGCAGAGATGGAGGGCTTCCATTTTGAGGTTAGTGAAAACCGTAAGGAGGGCTATCGTCAGTGAGAGAGGAAAACCATTCTATTTCTCTTATATCAGTGTATGTTAGATGACTGCCACAGCTAAGGTGTCTTGCCCTTGATATACAGTACGTATATTTGATGTAAATTAAGCACCTTGCATAATGCCCGGTTTGGGGCTTTACTCAGAATCTCTTGTGCTTTATTGTATTATTCAGTATACTACTGCTAATGTCTGTGTAAGTGTTAGGCAAACACTCAAATTATCTGCACTTATATAATTGCAATTAAGTGTACAGTCAGTTCCAACAGTCCAGTTCCAGCACTCTTGGTAAAGTTAAAAGAAGGTAAAAAGCTATGAGAGAAATCCAAACCTTAATTGAATTTCATATATTCTAAGAAATTCACAAATAAGACATATAAAATATATATTATAGATTTGATTCATATTTGTTAAACTTTTGCACTCTTGTCGATTGAAAGGCTGCCTGTGTCCTGTTCCATTTGTCCTGTTTGACGTTTCACCATCTCAGGAAACACTACCTGGCTTCAAATGGATTGGAAATAAAATCCACGAGTTAGCTAAAACAGGAAAGGAGGTCATTTTTTCCTTTGAGGAGTCCATTGGTAAGTAGACATATACATTTGTAACAGAATACCCATATAGTAAGCCTGAAGCATACAATATTTCCATTGCTCATGTCATTTCTTTATTATTAATTGTTTAAGATTAAAAAGCATATTGGTTCACCAGTAAACATGGCTCTGTTTTCTCAGTTTCTTGCTCAATCAACACCATGGTCAACTGTTAGAAGAATAACATTTACTTATTAGGTGCAATGGCAAAATTAAACTATTTTTGATGCTCGTATACTAATATTGGGCAATGACAAAATCTGTTTAAATTAGTTGCAGGTAAAGGCAAATGTATGATCATATCCCTTTTAATGTGTTTGACTTTTACCTAACCAGAAATTTGCTGAGCACTTAATCTGTTCAGTAGATCTATCAGTAGAACTGAAGTGTTTTTTTTTTTTTTTTTTTTTTTTTTTTTTAATCGGTGATACAGGATATGAAGTATTTCATGTATATCCAGTGCCCTCCACTAATATTGGCACCCTTGGTAAATATGAGCAAAAAAGGCTGTGAAAATTTATCTTTATTCTTAAACCTTTTGATCTTTTGTTTAAAAAAAAATGCACAAAAATACTCTGCTCTCATGGATATCAACAATTGCAAACACAACACAGGTTTATAAAAAAATTTATATATTTGTTAAATATAGGTGTGCAACAATTACTGGCACCCCTATGAATACATATGAGAAAAATATATTTGTAGTATATTCTCATTCATATTTAAAAAATTTTTTAGTACATTTGGGTGACTAGGAACAGGAAATTGTTCAACCATGACTTCCTGTTTCGCAGGGGCATAAATATGAGGCCATGGAGGGGGGTGGGGTAAGAGTGGGGTGGGGTAGGAGTGGGGTGGGGTGTGCTGCTGCAGATGCTGTCCCCGATGCGGACTGAATGCGGTCTCCCTGTCAGAAAGTCCAGGATCCAGTTACAGAGGGAGGTGTTCAAGCCAAGCAGGTTCAGCTTTCCAATCAGATGCTGAGGAATGATTGTGTTGGATGTTGAACTGAAGTCTAGGCCAGATGTAGGGTGGTGGCGATGGCATCATCTGTTGATCGGTTGGGTCAGATACGCAAATTGCAGGGGGTCCAGTGAGGGGGCAGCAGGGTCCGGATGTGCCTCATGACGAGCCTCTCGAAGCACTTCATGATGATTGGTGCGAGTGCAACGGGACTGTAGTCATTGAGGCAGGACACTAAAGACTTCTTTGGCATGGGGACAATGGTGGTGGCCTTGAAGCATAATTTAACGACAGCGCTGCTCAGGGGGATGTTGATGATGTCCGTGAGAACATCTGCCATTTGGTCTGCACATCCTCTGAGCACTCTGCCAGGAATGTTGTCTGGTCCAGCAGTTCTCCGTGGGTTGACCCTGCGTTGAGTTTTCCTTACTTCAGCCATGGTTAGACACAGTACACGCCACCGGCTTGCTCAATTGGGATTAATTCGCACTTTTAATATCTGTATACCGTGTTTATATATTTCTGTAAAGCTACTTTGAGACAATGTCTCTTGTAAAAAGCACTATACAAATAAAATTTAATGAATTGAATACCTGGTTTTTAGAGGGGTGGTGCTCTTCCTTGGCAATCACATCACATATGCGGTATGATGGGCAAAAATTGCAGAATTCAAGTTAAGCGTATTAACCACAAAGCAAAAAAATTGCTAATATTGTTGCAGAAACTTTTGTAAAAAACTCATCCATCACTCATCCATCACTCATCAAATCATATATCTGGACACCGTCCATCACCAAGACATACGTCTGTTCCTGGGGGAAGTCTATCCCTGCAGAAGCAAATGCTGTTATTTTGGCACTGGATCATATTATAACTTTTCAACAACAGAATTCTCTAATAATAACAGACTCGGAGTAATGTTTTCAAACTCTGGCACCTCTTAAAAATGAACAGCCAGTTTTTGTAGAAATTTTAAATGGACTGCGGCCTTTGGAGGCACAGAATTTTAGTTATTTTAGTTGGGTACAAGGGCATTGTGGAATTCCAGGGAATGAGCAAGCAGATGCTGCTAAGGAGGCCTCATTTTCAGAGCTCAAAAATTGCCATATTTCAGTCAGACCTCAAACCCATTAGAAACTCATGTCTTCAAAAAATGGTAAACCGATTGGGATCAGTGTAGTACAAAAAAAAACTTCATGAAATCAACCCTGCTGTTGGCAGAAAATGTTGTTTCTACTTGGATAATCACTGGGACCATATCATCTACACCTGTTGCTGAATAGGTCACTCCAGAATCACTCACAAGTTTCTGTTAACGGGTGAATATCCTCCTTTATAATTGTGATGGTTTCAACTCCTCTAGGACTTTTTTTCTCTTGGTTGATTCATATGAAAATATTTTAATGAATTGAGGACAGATTTATTTTTAGTTTTTTTTTATATAGAAGATAAACTTTAAAATCTTTTGTACATTTTTTGCTACATTGTAACCTGTTTCCCACCATGAAAATATTTATTTTCAATATTTATATATTTATAAATATATAAATATTTATAGTAGCTATTTTCAAAAAAAACAAGTATTAAGCTTACTAAAATTTTCTTAGAATCAGAATTAGGGGCAGGCTTGAGTTCCAGCATGTACAATGTCTACAGAAACAGAAATGTTCTTGCTACAGTAGCTACTCTCACATTTTTATAAGACGTCTTTGACAAAGCATATAGAATTAACCACTAATTGTACCACTAGATGTCAGCATTGAACTACTAATATGATTCTTCACCTGGGCATTCATAAATTTGTTTGTGTGAAGCTGGCTGATTCCTCAAAATATCACTAGAGGTACTTTGGAGTATTGGACACTATAACAACTTTTCTGCCAGTACTTTTACATACCATCCTAATTTTTAAAGGCTTTGCTGATTGATATAAAATTACTGGCAGAAAGTAATATAAAACATTAAATTCCTAGGTGAAGAATTACTAGTTCAATGCTGAAATATTGGTACAATAAGAAATTAATAGCAGCAAAGTATTGTAAGAAGCTTGTAGAAGGCTACTTCAAGTGTTCGATTCAAGTTCAATCAATTTAAAGGCAATTCCACCAAATACTAACGAAGTGTATGTAAACGTTTGACCCGCTGAAAATCTGATAGTAAATAAAAGCTGAAATAAATTAAATATGCCTCTTGGCTATTGTTTTGAAATGACTTCTTATGGAAATAAAGTACAGTCCCCTCTGAAGCTATTGGAATGGCAAGGCTAATTAAATTGTTTGTGCTATATAGTAAAGTCATTTAGGTTTGAGATCAAAATATGGATGCAAGACGTGAATTTAGGATTTCAGCTTTTATTTCTTTGGTATTTACATATATATACATGTTAAATGTCATAAGGCAAGCAAAAGTATAGGAACAAATAAGTCTTGAAGTAAATTAAAGTAAATAACACTTAATATTTGTTTGCATATCCCTTGGTTGCAATAACTGCATCAAGCTGGCGACTCACTGGCATCACCAAATTGTTAGTTTCTACTATGGTGATGCTTTTCTAGGCTTTTACCACAGCCTCTTTCAGTTTTTGTTTGTTTCGGGGTTTTCTCCAATCAGTCTCCTCTTCAAGAGGTGAAATGCATACTCAATTGGGCTAAGGTCTGGTGATTGACTTGGCCAGTCTAAAACCTTCCACTTCCCCCCCTAAAGTCCTTTCTTGAGTTGGCAGTGTGCTGTGGATCATTGTCTTGCTGCAAGTTCCTTCTGATTAATTTGGATGCATTTCTTTGTAAATTGGCAGACAAAATGCTCCTGTAAACTTATAAATTGATTCTGCTGCTACCATCATGAGTTACATCATCGATAAACATTAGTGAACCTATTCCAGAAGCAGCCATGGAATGGTCTGCACTTATATAGTGCCTTTTAACCTTGTCGGTTCTACAAAGCGCTTATTCATCCATTCACACACTCGCATACCATCACACACACAACCATGGAAGCCCAAGCCATGACACTACCTCCACCATGTTTTGGATTATGAGCGGATCCTTACTTTCTCCACACTTTGGTCTTTCCATCACTCCAGTAGAGGTTAATCTTGATACCAGAACTTTTGTGGCTCATCTCTGTATTTTTATTTGTGAATTCCAATCTGGCATTCATATTCTTAAGGCTGATTAGTGGTTTGCATCTTGTGTTATGGCCTCTATATTTCTGCGCTCAAAGTCTTTGAAGAGTGGATTGTGATACCTTCACCCCTGCCCTGTGTAGGTTATTAGTGATGTCAATAATGACTGTTGTTTTTGGATTTTTCTTCACAGCTCTCGCAATGTTTGTTATCCATTGTTGTTTTCCTTGGTTGACACCATTCAGTGTCTGTTTCTCAGTACACCAGTGGTTTCTTTCTTTTTCAGGACATTCCAAATTGTTGTATTGGCTATGCACAATGTTTGTGCAATGCCTCTGATTTGATTTTCCCTCTTTTCTCCGCTTCAAAATTGGCTTGTTTTTCTCCCATTGACAGTTCTTTGATCTTCATCTTGGCTTATCCTTTTTAACAAAAAATGCAGTCTTCATAGGTGAAACTGAAGGCTAAAACCTAGAGCAGATTTTTGGCGCTATTAACTATTTAAACATTCAATCTAACAGAACATACCTGGGTAACAAGAAACAACTATCAGTAACATGTTCCAATTTTTTTTTGCTCGCCTACAAACTGGATGGTCTGATACAAAATATGGTATTTTCTATGTCGTTTAACACATCTACATATAAATACCTGGATATAAAAGCTGAAATTCAAAACTATATCATATTCGTCCTTTGATCACAAACCCAAATGTCTTCAGTCTACAGCAAAAACAATGAATTGGCCTTACTGTTCCAATAGTTTCAGAGGGGACTGTATACCCTAATTGTCCTTTCCAGCAATTTTTGTAGCCTATTTAATTTATGGTTACTTAGCTGTGCTTGTGTTTGGCGCCAGGTTTTCTGTGTGGAAGAATGGTCCCTGATAAGGATGGAGTTAGTGCTGCTGTAGTTGTTGCTGAGATGGCAGTATATTTGCATACAAAAAATGTAACACTTAACCAGCAACTTCAAAACATCTATGAAACGTGAGTCCTGCTTTTTTTTAAAAATCATTCTTTTGTTGTTGTTAATGCTTTCCAAGAATCCCTTTAAGTGATGTAAAATAATGAAGAATAAATTAAATGCAGTCTACTGTATATTTATCAGCATTATCCAGTCAATCTTGTTTCTTGAATAATCAAACGATATATGCCAATGCATGTCTTTAAATATAAGTATTAATTCTCTAAGCCCTTAAGGCAGAAGTTTTGTGAGATTATGTTGTGTAATGGTGTCTACAAACATGTTGATGTATAATATGTCAAGCTGCTATTCATTTACATGCAAAATTTGTTTATGTGGCTGTTTGTGTCATGACCACTTTTTTCCACTGTATTTGTTCAGTTATGGCTACCACATTTCAAGAACTTCCTATGTTACCTGCAATGACCCCCCAACTGTCAAGAGAATATTTGATCATTTACGTAACTTTGAAGGCGAAGGTGTTTACCCAAAGAAGTGTGGCGGATGCTGCATTACGCACATCAGAGATGTGACTACAGGATATGATAGCAGCCAACCTGACAAAAAATGTGTATGTATCCTCTTGATATCAGTGGTTATAATGCATGATAGGGTATGGTATTTCCTCGAAGTTATCTTGAGATGGACCGAGTACAAAATGTTGTTTTCCTTGGCTGTCACAATTCGGTGTCTGTTGCTCAGTACACCAGTGGTTTCTTTCTTTTTCAGTACATTCCAAATTCTTGTATTGGCTATGCACAATGTTTGTGCAATGCTTCTGATTGATTTTCCCTCTTTTCTCCGCTTCAAAATTGGCTTGCCTTTCTCCCATTGACAGTTCTCTGATCTTCATCTTGGCTTATCCTTTTTAACAACACATGCAGTATTTACAGGTGAAACTGAAGACTAAAACCAAGAGCAGATGTTCAGCGCTATTAATTGTTTAAACATTCAATCTAATAGGGCACACCTGGGTAACAAGAAACACCTGTCAGTAACATGGTACAATATCTTTTGCTTTCCTACAAATTGGGTGGTCTGATACAAAATATGCTATTTTCTATGTCATTTAACACATCTAGATATAAATACCAGGAGCATCACTGCAAATCAATGCCAATGGTATTTGGAATTGGTCTGTACTAGGATGACTCTGCCATTTCCACATGAGGGCTCACTGGTTGGTTTGATGACAATGAAAATCATATGCTATGGCCTTCACTGATCACAATCCAATTAAACACATATGGGAGATTTTGGAGTGACATGTTAGATAATTTATTTAAAATGGAAATCTTTGTACTTCCAGTACAGTTTCAGAGACTTGTTTTTATATTACAGCTAGGCTAATGGCAAGATAATTATGTACACTTGTAGCACCTGCTAGCTCCGAGATTCTCAGCTCCAGTTCTGGAAGTGCCATGCCCTGCACAGTTTAAGGTTTTCCATACTCCGTTATGCAAATACAGACTCACATATTCAGTAGATCAGTTCATTATGAAGTGCTTAATCACTTGGAATATGTTTATGTGGGAAGTAGGAAAAGCATCAAACTGTCCGAGGCATCATGTTTCCAGGACTGGAGATGTTTGGGGAAAAAATTCATACTAAAGAATCTGTGTTTGTATGTCATCTTCTCATAGGTCCTACCAGTGTCCAAAAACAGCCAAATGGTGACATTCACATTTCAAAATGGTATTGTTGCCACCCTTAGGACTAGTGGGACAGAGCCCAAAATCAAGTACTACACAGAGTTCTGTGCACCACCTGGAAAAAGGTACATGTCTTCAAGGGGCATGAAAGGCGTTTTTCAGATTTGATTCATATTTTGGATACAAATACAGTATGTGCAGTATGCAACTCTAAGAAATGTGAGATGTTTTTGGATGGGAGGATGAAAAGAGAATGAAAGCCTATTCTTAAAAAAAAAAAAGGAACCAAAATAATAATTTTTCTTATCCTTGCAGAGATATTTCAAGTCTTGAAGAGGAGTTAGCAAAAGTGACCTGTGCTCTACTGGAGGAGTATCTGGAGCCTGAGAAGAACAATCTGATCCAAAGATCAGTATAGCTCTGTCATACCAGGAGCAATTGGGCAGGCATCTTTGTGGTTTAGTTTCAACTTAATATAATTTCAATGCCTGTAATGTTATCTCACTATAAAATTATGTCCAGCTTTAATTAATTCATTGGTGCAAAGGTCTTAAGGTGTGAAACATTAGAGTCAGCAAACATGCCTGTTTCTGCCATTATGATTTATGTATCCTGGCTGTTATAGTGTCATTATGTTGAAATGTCCTTATGGCTTTATCAATCCCATAATATTTTGGTTAATTATCAGAGACTAACTAATTAAATTAACTAAATAAATTTTCCTAATATGGAATGTCAGTTCCTGTGTTTTAATGTAGTGGCCCTGTGGTTGTTATAATGATCTGGGTTATTTGTCATTCACAACATAGTGTTCCTTTCACTAAAGTTAAAAACTGATTTTGCTCAGGAGTACATTATGCCATAACTGTCCAGCATGCTACTGGGAGATTATGTAATGCTACTCTGCTGTACTGCTTTATAGAATGGGCAAATTTTAATGAAAACATCTAGGATTAATAGAACACCATGAAATAATTATATGTAGTTTAAGTTAGTGATGGTTGAATGGATAGTTTCATCAATTACTAAATACATTAAGAGTGTAGATTTTGATTGCAAGCATTATCCAATGTAGTATATTTAGTTTTTCTCAGGCACTGCATATCTCTGTGTGCACCACAGGTTTGGCATAGTCATTGAAAGAATGTCATGGAATGCAAGGTTAAATAAGCGAACAGATTTTATTCCATTGTCCCAAATTCTTTCAGCGACATTTTGGTGACATTGGTAATTCTTGGACATGGAAGATTTTGTAGTATTACATTTATTAATTGTAGATAAATTATGAATTCATAAACAATTCAGAAAAGGGAAGACCTCAAAATCATGGATGCTATGTTTGTGACTGATAATTAACTAATTTCACATTTGTTCATTATCGACAATTGGGTGATCATTTGAAATTGCATTATGTGAACATGTTGGAGTTTGATGTTCTTTGCATACAAGTGACTTGCACAGTAGTTCATAAGGCAGGAAGACTCTTGCTGCTTGCAATGTACTGAATTTTCTTGTGTGTAGTATTCAGATTACTCTACAGATATCTTTTTTTTTTTTTTTTTTTAAAGACGTATATAAATTTTTCAAGAGATGTTGACAGACTAAATATTTATTTTGTGTATTCTTGACACTGTACCTATGGGTAGAAAGCACATACTGTTTGCATTGTATAGTGGTGCAAAGAACAGTTTATTTTAGATGAATCACCAAGAAAAATATTTTCTTTATGGTATTATTCTAAGGATGAGTACAAATGAAATATTTATTTGTGGTGATACTCCAAATATATTCAATATATTGCATTTGTTCCATAACAATTAAATTTCTGCTTAAGTGAATTGAATTAAATAAAATATACAAATCACACTGTTGTCAAGGAGTAGATTTTTTAAACTATATGGCAAAATCTTTGGAAGCACATTTTCACCCTGCTTAATTAATACTTTTTAGCTATTATTTTAAAACACCAAACACACACAGACAGGACTGGCACCCTGTCCAGGGTGTACCCCGCCTTGTGCCCGATGCTGCCTGGGATAGGCTCCAGGTTCCCCGTGACCCTGAAAAGGAGTAAGTGGTAGAAGATGGATGGATGGATGGAACACACACAGACAATCACAAAATTGATGTGCTGTAGTCAGGGTTTGGGGTCAATGCCACACACAAAGTGTTAATATGCCAAAGTTATGCAAAGGTATAGCCTCAGAATCAGGTTGGCATCATGTCATCAATTTTGTTGATGTGTTAAATGAAATGGTTTCATCAGTTAAAAAATGCTTGATAACTTTTGGCTGGCATGGTCTGAAGATGATCTGAATCGAATTTGGTGAAAATCAGGAGGAGTCTAGGAGGAGTTCGAAAAAGTAGGTTTTATAATTGGTATTGTTCTTGGCATGACTCACGGAATCTATCAAGACCGCTTTCATTACAATAAGCAATCTTATTTCAAAGCTATTAGCATTTTTAAAAATTTTATTATACTTTTTGACCACAAGGTGGAGCTGTCTCAAATCTTCTTGGGTACCTTCGGGGCATGGTGCTGATGACACCTACCAATCTACATAATGGTATGCCAATGCGTTTGTAGAATATAGCGTTTTACTCTAAAATTCAAAGTGGGAAAATTAGGTACAGTTTGACATGGTATGCTGTACCGAATCTAATGAGACAAGTCTGGTGATTTTCAGCCAACCTGTTCAGAAGTTATCAACAAAAATATCAATTTTGCATATCTTGTGACCGAAACCGTGCAGGCCTCAACTCATGCTTGTGATGTGACCGATACCAAGTTTCTTCTTAATATGCCAAACCATTGTGGAGAGACAGCCTCATGTCCATTTTGGCATGCTATTCATCGAATTTGTTGATGTGCTATACGAGAACAGTTGAGTTGATCAAAAAGCTTTTGATAACTTCTTTGCCATCATTGTCTGAAGATGATCTGATTCAGTTATGGTGAAAATCGGACAAACCGCCGAAAAAAATGTACTGTTCTCTATCTGTGTTCCAAATTTCATAACTTTCCAGCAAGCAGTTCTGTGTTGTCATAGACTCAAGAAGAAGAAGAAGAACAATAGGAAAACTAACGGATAGAATAGGTGCCAGCGCACCTTTTGTGCTTGGCCCCGAACAGTTCAAATAAACTTAGATTTATATAGCACTTTTCTACGCAATCAAAGCATTTTACATTGTATGAGAGGGAAATCTTCACCACCAGTGGGTAGCATCCACCTGAATGATGCAACGGCAGCCATAGTGTGCCAGAACGCCCACCACACACCAGCTTTTGGTGGAGAGGAGAGGAAAAGATCTCAAGTTATCTCAAGCACTTCTATCATGCCAGATCCTCAGCACATGGTTGACTGAGTTCCTGGCAGATGAATGTTCTTGTATGGTTCCCCTCTACTCCCCACTGATATACAGTATGTGGCAATCTGTGAAAACCTGTAGGATGTCATCAACTGAATTCTGGAATATTACATAAAATAATTCAGAAAAACAAACAATTTTCACCAGAAATGAAGTGCAAATGTTTTTACTTAGGGTTACTTAGCCTTGGCTGTCTGCCTGCAAAGATAATGTTTGGTAAGGTTTATCAAATACAGTGGTACATGCAGTCAGTCTGCTTAAAAACTTCATAACTAAAAGTGTATTTCTCATGATTTGATCATGTTTTTGGATATTTAAATGCCATAGTGAAATGGGCATAAGCCTAATCAATTCAGACTGTAATCAGATACTGGTGGTCAAAATGTTCACAATACCTCCATGCCATCACATTGTTAAAACAGAAAATTATTGTGCCAACAAACTCTGTGCAGATGACAGAATGAATTAATACAAAGAGTTTAATATAATAAATTTTTTCAGCATAACAGTTCTGACTGAATTAATCAGTGATTATTTCCTCATCAATGTAAGACAGTGATGAGTTGAGTGAAGAGCCAGTGATAAGGATCTGGTATGTCAAATGCTGAGAGTGACTTTTACCACAGGTTATGAGACAGTGACTGATGTAGATTATGCTGATAATCAGAGGGATGACTTGTTTCCCATTGTAAACTTATAATTTTGCAATAATGCTTTCACAAAAGTAGATTAGATAATAAATATAGGGGAAGGTGGGCATCTTTCAGTGGAGTTTCAATAAAATCTTTGAATTTAACATTTTTTACTTAATCAGATAACCAGATTTTAAAATGCTACAACTTTAGTTCTGATTGAGTTAACTGCAGGGAAATATATTTAATTCAAGAAAACCTGTACTTTTGAGAAATGTACAGTATATATTTGAAAATATAAAAAATGTACCCATTTTTACACGTATCATCTGTCTTGCAAAGCTTTACATCTATGCCAGTACATTTTCAGAAGCCCTCGCCGTATCTGGGTTAATTTAAATCCATAGATTATTGGGTTTAAGAGAGGAGGCACAACAAGAAACTCAATCCCTAAGATGTTGCGCAGAGCTTGCAGTCCCTGGCTTTTGCCATAACGAGCATACATGACGTCAAAGAGCAGGGCAATAGTGAAGTTTGTGAGTGATATTAAATGGGGAAGGCATGTCTGCATGAATTTTGGCCACTGTCTCTTGGACCTTAAACAAGCTCTGATAATGCAGATATATGACACAATGATGAACACAGCTTGAGATACATGAGCGAATATTAGAAAGTAACCATACACACTATTCACAGACACATCTGTGCAAGACAACTTAACAACTTCCCAGTTAGAACAATAAAGCTTGTCAATGACATTACCACATAGCGGTAGTCGGGCAGTCAACAAAACCCCAACAGAGGACTCTAGTAGGGAGCATAGCCAAGTAAAAAGCAATAATTTAAAACCTTTCTGAAGTGTCATAATGGAATGATACTCCAAAGGCTTGCAAATGGATATGTATCTGTCATATGACATGACTGTTAAACATGTGTATTCACAGAAAACATAAGAATAAATTATGGAAACTTGTGAGAGACACCCTATATATGAGATAACATGATATTCTGATAAAAGGTCAGCAAGGATCTTTGGATAGAACGCAGAAGCCCCAAGCATTCCATTGAAAAACAAACTGCATATAAATATATACATAGGTTCATGAAGTGTTTTGTCAAGAATGACTGTAATAGCTAGTATCAAATTTATAAACAGAGTCATACTATAGACAATTACACCAAATGCAAAGTAAATATGTTTGTTTGTCCTTGTGTCCTTCAATCCTTGAAGCACAAACATGAACTCTCCAGAGGTATTTTCCATTACTTCTTTTCAGTGTGTATACAGACAAAAACAGACAGCAAGCATTTAAAAAATAATTAAAAATAAGAATCCTCTGAATGGTTTACACCTTCTTGTGCAAATGTCTCTGCAAAGTTTAAAGGGTTCACAGCATGGTCACTGATTGGGAATTGTAAGTTACAATGTGTTTCCTTTAGTAAGAGTCTCTGATTCTCTAGCTTATATATACAGTTGTTTTTATGTGAGGCATTTGCTGTTTATACATGAACAGCTAGGAAGTCTCCCAGAAGACAGAGTTTGCCAAGGGTGATTCAATCTGGGACCAACTTTGCAAGTTATCCTGGTGATGAATACAATGCAGATCCATAAATTGGCTCCTGGTTCCACTGCAACCCTGTATAAGATAAGCACTATAGAAAATGGATAGATGGATGATTTATAGTAATTAATGTATAGTAATAATAATATAGTATAGGTGTATAGTTAAATGGTTAGTGAGTTTCAGTGACTCTTTAATATGCTTTACCATATACAGTATCTCACAAAAGTGAGTACACCCTTCACATTTTTGTAAATATTTGATTATATCTTTTCATGTGACAACACTGAAGAAATGACACTTTGCTACAATGTAAAGTAGTGAGTGTACAGCTTGTGTAACAGTGTAAATTTGCTGTCCCCTCAAAATAACTCAACAGACAGCCATTAATGTCTAAACTGCTGGCAACAAAAGTGAGTACACCCCTAAGTGAAAATGTACAATTTGGGGCCCAATTAGCCATTTTCTCTCCCCGGTGTCATGTGACTTGTTAGTGTTACAAGGTCTCAGGTGTGAATGGGGAGCAGGTGTGTTAAATTTGGCATCATCGCTCTCACAATCCCTCATACTGGTCAATGGAAGTTCAACATGGAACCTCATGGCAAAGAACTCTCTGAGGATCTGAAAAAAAAAATTGTTGCTCCACATAAAGATGGCCTAGGCTATAAGAAGATTGCCAAGACCTTGAAACTGAGCTGCAGCACGGTGGCCAAGACCATATAGCGGTTTAACAGGACAGGTTCCACTCAGAACAGGCCTCGCCATGGTCGACCAAAGAAGTTGAGTGCACGTGCTCAGCGTCATATTCAGAGGTTGTCTTTGGAAAATAGACGTATGAGTGCTGCCAGCATTGCTGCAGAAGTTGAAGGGGTGGGGGGTCAGCCTGTCAGTGTTCAGACCATACGCTGTACACTGCATCAAATTGGTCTGCATGGCTGTCGTCCCAGAAGGAAGCCTCTTCTAAAGATGATGCACAAGAAAGCCAGCAAACAGTTTGCTGAAGACAAACAGACTAAGGACATGGATTACTGGAACCATGTCCTGTGGTCTGATGAGACCAAGATAAACTTATTTGGTTCAGATGGTGCCAAGCGTGTGTGGCGGCAACCAGGTGAGGAATACAAAGGCAAGTGTGTCTTGCCTACAGTCAAGCACGGTGGTGGGAGTGTCATGTTCTGGGGCTGCATGAGTACTGCTGACACTGGGGAGCTACAGTTCATTGAGGGAACCATGAATGCCAACATGTACTGTGACATATCCTTTGGAGACTGGACCTCAGGGCAGAATTCCAGCATGATAACAACTTTTGCCTTGCTAAAGAAGCTAAGGGTGAAGGTGATGGACTGGCCAAGCATGTCTCCAGACCTAAACCCTACTGAGCATCTGTGGGGCATCCTCAAATGGAAGGTGGAGGAGCACAAGGTCTCTAAGATCCACCAGCTCTGTGATGTCGTCATGGAGCAGTGGAAGAGGACTCCAGTGGCAACCTGTGAAGCTCTGGTGAGCTCTGGTGAGTATATATGTATATATACTGTCGCAACAGACCGACAGCCGGTGCACAAGAAACTAAAATCGCTCCTGCGACTGCCGTGGCGGGGCTGAAAAGATAGCCCCGCTGCAACACCATCAAATAGCTGCGTTTACATGGACAACAATAATCCACTCTTAATCCGATTAAGACCATACTCTAAGAAACTACCATGTAAACAGCAATTTTTACTTACCTTAATCTAATTAAGGTCATAATCGAAGTAAGGAATAATCTAATTAAGACAGGTGGAGTACTCCTGTTTTAGTCGCATTATGGACGTGTAGTAGTGACATGTAAACACCTTAATCACATTATGAACGTCGTGTGGGAGTTTTCACCGCATTTTGCGACAGGACACGATCACACACGGCAGTTTTACGGCGAACAAGAGAGTTCGGCTGTGTCCCAAATCGCATACTATAGGCCTGTAGTGGGGGAAAATACATGTGTCTCGGCTGCTATATAGACGGTAACTACGCGATTTGGGACACACCCACCGCTTCAAGCAGTTGTCTGTTAGCACGTATAGCATGACAAATAATTAACTGCACTTAAAGCGTTCGTAAAAAAATTAAATAACACCCAAAACTGTATACGGTACCATAACGAAGACGAACTGTATGTTGATACGTGAAATTCTGGATGGACGTCGGACGACGTGGCGTAGTGACGTAATGACGCGGGCTGTTAATCTAATTATGTTCTAAAACATTTAAAACGGGAACATGACAGGAGTATTCTAAAAGCGACTCATGTAAACACCTTAAACACATTATTATCTTACTCAGATTAAGGTCAATAATTAGATTACTGCTGTCCATGTAAACGCAGTCAATTGTTTTGGACTGTTGGAAAGCACGTGGCGGTGGGGCGGAGCTGCGGACACACCCTCGGCCGATGAATGGCGCGCGGCACAGGAAAATTCCACCATCCAGCAGACAAGGTTCAGAGTATAAAAGGCCGCTCTTCCACTCGAAAGGGGAGAGAGCTCTCACAAGACATGTGCGCGTGGCTTCATGGCAGTTATCAGTGTTGTCGGCATTCTGTGTGCTTTACTAATCGGCGTTGTGTGTACCTTGTTTTTCTTTCAGACGACTTGGACCCAAGCGAAGAGTCCGCTCCCTGGCTGTAAACGCAGCGTTGCCTGACGGCCGAGAGGAATCCCCCTCTCTCAGAAAATCCCCAGCGCGACTCCGGCAACCCCGTGAACAACTGAACCCTCAACACACGATTTCACGCCCCCACGCAAGCACATGCGAGCACACACATACACACTCGCACTCACTCACACACTCCAGACAGTCCTAAATAAAGATCTCACTCGGCAACACTCCTGTGTATCTGTGCTCCACCCACCGCTGGCTAGTTTCCCTACTATACACACAGACCTTGCATTGACCAAATCTTTCATCTAATCTTTTTTCTTTATGTAAAGCACTATGTCATTTTGAACTCAAAGTAGATAGATAGATCACTTTATTCATCCCAGAGGAAAATTCACCTATTACAGCAGCACAGAGTGTTTGTCATATATCAAGGAGGTAACTCTGGACTTCAGTTCCCATCAGCCACTGCACTGTACTACAGTATGTCACATGACCACTTGCACCTGAATCACCTTTCTGTTAACAAGCACGCTTATATATAGCCATTGTTTGCACTGCTTCCCTGTCTTAGACTACCGTTGTCCATGTTAGTTTTTGTGTAGTCTGTGTCACAGTGTTTTGCAACAGTATTATTTTGTGTTTTGTTGATTTATATAATAAAACGTTTAAAATGTGCGATTGCTTCCGCATCTACCTTTGAAATGTGACAGAACATAAGACCTACATCGGAAGCAGAAGATTGCCATGAAGTACCTGGGCTTCACTCTACCACCTGTGTTCGAAGAGGAGTACACCACGTCACACCCACAGGAGGAGGAGTCCGGGTACAAGTGGGAGTCAGTGGTTTGGGCTAATACCATCTCCCACCCTCCCTCCCCTATAATGGATCTAGTTCAGCAAACGGAGTCAGCGGAGAACGAAAGTCAGCCTCCCTGCTCGTCTGAGGACGCCGCTCAGATTTTCGGGTCAGCTGAGGACGTCGCTCAGTCGCCCGGGTTGGCTGAAGATGTTGCTCCGTGTCCTGACATACCCAAGTGCTCCCCTCTGTTCGCCAACCCTGTGCACAAGGCCGCTGTGCTTGCCGGCTCCACTGAGGAAGGCACTCCGCTTTTCTGCCCGGCGGAGGACGTCGCTCTGCCTTCCTGCTTGGCTGAGGAAGTCGCTCTGCCTAAATGCTCGGCTGAGGTCAACGCTTGGCCCTTCCTGCTCGGCTGAGGTTGTCGCTCGGCCTTCCTGCTCGGCTGAGGTCGTCGCTCTGCCTTCCTGCTCGGCTGAAGTCGTCGCTCTGCCATCCTGCTCCGCTGAGGACGTCGCTCTGCCTCCATGTCCCGCTGAAGACGTCGTTCCTCTTCTTTGCTACGCGCCATATGTCACTCCCCCTTCCTGCTCCACGAAGGGCATCGTTCCCCCCTCATGCTCCGTGGAGAGCATCATTCCTCCCTTTGGCCTCGCGGAGAACCTTGCTCCCCTCCCTGGCCTCACGGAGAACCTTGCTCCCCTCTATGGCCTCACGGAGATCTTGGAGCTTCCCTCAGGCTTTGCGGAGAACATCGCTCCCCTCTCCTGTCCTGCGGAGGAAGTTGTCCTGCTGACCTGCCACGCAGACGTTGCTCTGAGCTCCAGCCCCGCTGAGGATGTCGCTCTGAGCACCAGCCCCGCTGAGGATGTTGCTCTGCTTACCTGTTCCACTGAGGATGTCACTCTGCTTACCTGTTACACTGAGGACGTTGCGTTGCTTTCTTGCTCCGTTGAGGACGCCGCTCAGTCTCCTAGTTCTGCTGGGGACATTTTGCCCAAGGGGCCAGGACCACCAGATGGAGGGAGTGAATTTCTGGGCGCTCCGGGAGAAGCAACCTTGGGGGGGTTCTGTCATATATCAAGGAGGTAACTCTGGACTTCAGTTCCCATCAGCCACTGCTCTGTACTACAATATGTCACATGACCACCTACACCTGAATCACGTTTCTGTTAAAGAGCACGCTTTTATATAGCCATTGTTTGCACTGCTTCCCTGTCTTACGTTTGTCTTAGACTACCATTGTCCATGTTACCGCTTTTTGGTCCTGTTAGTTTTTGTGTAGTTTGTGACACACTGTTTTGCATCAGTCTTAGTATCTTTTGTGTTTTGTTGATTTATATAATAAAACGTTTAAAATCTGTGATTGCTTCTGCATCTACCTTTGAAACGTGACAGTGTTAAGTATACTAAGTGTGATGTTATACCATAAATGAAACACAAACACACACACACACACTATATATATATATATATATATATATATATATATATATATATATATATATATATATATATATATATATACACACACAGTGAGGGAAAAAAGTATTTGATCCCCTGCTGATTTTGTACGTTTGCCCACTGACAAAGAAATGATCAGTCTATAATTTTAATGGTAAATTTATTTGAACAGTGAGAGACAGAATAACAACAAGAAAATCCAGAAAAACACATGTCAAAAATGTTATAAATTGATTTGCATTTTAATGAGGGAAATAAGTATTTGACCCCCTCTCAATCAGAAAGATTTCTGGCTCCCAGGTGTCTTTTATACAAGTAATGAGCTGAGATTAAGAGCACACTCTTAAAGGGAGTGCTCCTAATCTCAGCTTGTTACCTGTATAAAAGACACCTGTCCACAGAAGCAATCAATCAATCAGATTCCAAACTCTCCACCATGGCCAAGACCAAACAGCTCTCCAAGGATGTCAGGGACAAGATTGTAGACCTACACAAGTCTGGAATGGGCTACAAGACCATTGCCAAGCAGCTTGGTGAGAAGGTGACAACAGTTGGTGCGATTATTCGCAAATGGAAGAAACACAAAAGAACTGTCAATCGCTCTCGGCCTGGGGCTCCATGCAAGATCTCACCCTCGTGGAGTTGCAATGATCATGAGAACAGTGAGGAATCAGCCCAGAACTACACGGGAGGATCTTGTCAATGATCTCAAGGCAGCTGGGACCATAGTCACCAAGAAAACAAGTGGTAACACACTACGCCGTGAAGGACTGAATCCTGCAGCGCCCGCAAGGTCCCCCTGCTCAAGAAAGCACATATACATGCCTGTCTGAAGTTTGTCAATGAACATCTGAATGATTCAGAGGACAACTGGGTGAAAGTGTTGTGGTCAGATGAGACCAAAATGGAGCTCTTTGGCATCAACTCAACTTGCCGTTTGGAGGAGGAGGAATGCTGCCTATGACCCCAAGAACACCATCCCCACCGTCAAACATGGAGGTGGAAACATGCTTTGGGGGTGTTTTTCTGCTAAGGGGACAGGACAACTTCACCGCATCAAAGGGACGATGGATGGGACCATGTACCGTCAAATCTTGGGTGAGAACCTCCTTCCCTCAGCCAGGGCACTGAAAATGGGTCGTGGATGGGTATTCCAGCATGACAATGACCCAAAACACACGGCCAAGGCAACAAAGGAGTGGCTCAAGAAGAAGCACATTAAGGTCCTGGAGTGGCCTAGCCAGTCTCCAGACCTTTATCCCATAGAAAATCTATGGAGGGAGCTGAAGGTTTGAGTTGCCAAATGTCAGCCTCGAAACCTTAATGACTTGGAGAAGATCTGCAAAGAGGATTGGGACAAAATCCCTCCTGAGATGTGTGCAAACCTGGTGGCCAACTACAAGGAACATCTGACCTCTCTGATTGCCAACAAGGGTTTTGCCACCAAGTACTAAGTCATGTTTTGCAGAGGGGTCAAATACATATTTCCCTCATTAAAATGCAAATCAATTTATAACATTTTTGACATGCGTTTTTCTGGATTTTTTTTTTGTTGTTATTCTGTCTTTCACTGTTCAATAAATCTACCATTAAAATTATAGAATGATCATTTCTTTGTCAGTGGGCAAACATACAAAATCAGCAGGGGATCAAATACTTTTTTTCCTCACTGTATATGAGAATGAATACAGTGAAAGAGTGTGATGTGGTTGTGTAGTGGAGTGTAAGCATTGTAGATACTGCAGCAGACTTCAGTGGAATAAAAGTGGCACAGCACAGTGATGAGCATTTGTACAGTGTGATCACGGTTGAAATGACCTCCTGTACCACTCCTTTCTACAGCAGAGCTGAATGAGTATTTAACTATTAGGTCATGGAGGGTATGCTGTTTATTGTGTAGAGTGGCTGTGAGTTTATTGAGTGTCCTCTTTTCCACCATCACCTCAAAACTGTCCAAACAGCAGCCTAAAGCCTAGTTCACACTGCATCGATAGATGCAGACCAACGCTAATAGACCTTTTTGTCTGATTATTAGTTATTTGTTTACACTGACTGAACATGCTCACTCAGCATTTGTCGGTCATGGAATATCTGAGCAGTGTGGTATGATTTTTGAATAAGTCTGTGCAGGACTGATCAACAGTTACTGGAAACATTTAGTTTCAGTTATTGCTGCACAAGGGGGTCACACCGGACACTAAAAGCAAAGGTTCACATACTTTTGGCACTTATAGATATGTAATATTCAATAATTTTCCTAAATAAATAAATGATCAAGTATAATGTTTTTGTCTCATTTGATTAATTGGGTTGTCTTTGTCTACTTTTAGGATCATTATTACTTTTAGGTCATATTTATGCAGAAATATAGAAAATGAGGTTGTGTGTACTGAACAAGACTGTTCTCCTACAATGCCTGATGAGGTTGGAGAATACATGGCAAGGGATCTGAGACCTCCATACAGATCTCTCCAGATCCTTCAAATTTTGAAGTCCATGCTGGTGGACTCTTCTCTTAAGTTCACCCCACATATTTTCTATGGGTTTTAAGTCATTGTGTTGTGTTCTCAGATTTATTGTTACATTTTTGGTTTGTTAATGTGTTTTGCACTGATTAATACAATAATCCATAATAGTCCATAACCAAATCCGTAACGCTTATGTAAAACCTTGTTTTACACTACTAGTGTAGCTTGTTATTTTATCATTGTAATAGGTAAATACTGCAAATAAACTGTAAGTGTAAAGTTTTGTTTAGTTATTTGTATACTTTTTATTTATTTATTTACAGTTCTAGATACAGTGCCCCCAGAAAGTATTCATCCCCTAGTGATTATTTCTCTTTTTGCTATATTGCAACATCAAATTTTTAAAAATATATTAGAATGGGATTTTTTTTTCTGCTCCTTTAGAAGTGACTCTCTGCAGAAATAAATTAAATAAATTACTTAGATGCCCTCAGAAGTATTTAAAAATTGTAAAAAATCTAAAAGCTGTTTAATTGATAAGTAGTGCTAAACTGAAGTGATATAGGACTAAGTGATATAGGATATGCAGCATATTTTATTTTGTTGTATTTGCTTTTTTATGTTGTATTTTTATTTATTTTTTGTTGTTTTTTTAAAGAGGGTGATAGTCATGGTTTTGTCCTGTCTAGTGTGTGGGGGATACTAAATGTCTAAAAATATTTTATTGGAATTTCATATCTAAGCACTTGGAAAAGTTTACAATTAAAATTTATTACATTTGTAGTTGCAAAAGTAAAACCGTACTACTGGTCCATTGTGCTACCTTAAAAGGGCAGGTAGACGTCCATAATTACTAATCTAAAGGGTGAATTTGAAGAAAAATAAATAAATAAATGAAATACTGTTGAATGACATCCAATTAGTAAGAATTAACATATAAAAATTTTTTTGTGAAAATATTTTATTGTGTTCCTGTTAAAGGAGTAAAATGCAAGTTTTTCAGTGGCCTGCTGAAAACACTTTGAAAGAGCAATCAAGCTATTTCCAGATTATGCAATAGCAATGTTGAATCTGAAGATCATTCTTATCACTTGCTTCCATATTTTGGACAGTTTGAATCTATAAATAAGAGGATTTAAAACAGGAGGTACAAACAGGAAATCCAATGCCCTTAAATTTCGCAAATTTCGGACAAACCACCTAGGAGGAGTTCGAAAAATTTGGTTTTTCAGAAAATTCAAAGTGGTGGAAAAATGTTCATGAAATCATATAATTGAATCGTCTTGAGCCAATGAATCAGAGTAAAAATAACTTTTCTAGGCACTCAAAGCACTTTACATTGTATGAGAGGGAAATCTCCACCACCAGGGTGTAGCATCCACCTGGATGATGCGAAGGCAACCATAGTGCGCCATAACGCCCACCACACACAAGCTGTTGGTGGAGAGGAGCGTAAATATTATTATTATTATTATTATTATTATTATTATTATTATTATTACTATTTCAAAGATCATCTCAACCACTTCTATCATGCCATACATGCCAGATCCTGAGCACATGGGTGACTGTGTTCCTGGCAGATGAATGTTCTGGTATGGTTCCCCTCTACTCCCCACTGATATACAGTATGTGGCAATCTGTGAAAACCTGTAGGATGTCATCAACTGAATGCAGGAATATAACACAAAATATTTTAGAAAAACAAACAATTTTCACCAAAAATGATGTGCAAATATTTTTACATAGGGTTACTTAGCCTTGGCTGTCTGCCTGCAAAGATAATGTTTGGTAAGGTTTATCAAATGCAGTGGTATGTGCAGTCAGTCTGCCTAAAACCTTCATAACTAAAAGTGAATTTCTCATGATTTGATCAAGTTTTTGGATATTTAAATGCCATAGTATAATGGACATAAGCCTAATCAATTCAGACTGTAATCAGATACTGGTGGTCAAAATGTTCACAATACCTCCATGCCATCATGCCATTGTTAAAACAGAAAAAAATGTGCCTACAAATTCTGTATAGATGAAAGAATGAATTAATACAAAGAGTTTAATATGATAAATTTTGTCAACATAACAGCTCTGATTGAATTATTCAGTGATTATTTCCTCATCGATGTAAGACAGTGATGAATTGAGTGAAGAGCCAGTGATAAGGATCTGTTATGTCAAATGCTGAGAGTATCTTTTGCCTCAGTTGATGAGACAGTGTTTCTCCTTTTTTACTTATTCAGGTAACAGGGTTTCTCCTGTTTTACTTAATCAGGTAACCAGATTTGAAAATGCTAGAACTTTACTTCTGATTCAGTTAACTGCATGGAAATATATTTCATTCAAGAAAAACTTTTGAGAAATGTACAGTATATATTTGAAAATATAAAATTTTTACCCTTTGAAGGGTTTTCCCAAGCCGCCACACAAATCAGCTGTCTTGCAAAGCTTTACATCTATGCCAGTACATTTTCAGAAGCCCTTGCCGTATCTGGGTTAGTTTAAATCCATAGATTATTGGGTTTAAGAGAGGAGGCACAACAAGAAACTCAATCCCTAAGATGTTGCGCAGAGCTTGCAGTCCCTGGCTTTTGCCATAACGAGCATACATGAGGTCAAAGAGCAGGGCAATAGTGAAGTTTGTGAGTGATATTAAATGGGGAAGGCATGTCTGCATGAATTTTGGCCACTGTCTCTTGGACCTTAAACAAGCTCTGATAATGCAGATATATGACACAATGATGAACACAGCTTGAGATACATGAGAGAATATTATAAAGTAACCATACACATTGTTCACAGACACATCTGTGCAAGACAGCTTAACAACTTCCCAGTTAGAACAATAAAGCTTGTCAATGACATTACCACATAACGGGAGTTGGGCAGTCAACAAAACCCCAACAGAGGACTCTAGAAGGGAGCATAGCCAAGTAAAAATCAATAATTTAAAACCTTTCTGAAGTGTCATAATGGAATGATACTCCAAAGGCTTGCAAATGGATATGTATCTGTCATATGACATGACTGTTAAACATGTGTATTCACAGAAAACATAAGAATAAATTATGGAAACTTGTGAGAGACACCCTATATATGAGATAACATGATATTCTGATAAAAGGTCAGCAAGGATCTTTGGATAGAATGCAGAAGCCCCGAGCATTCCATTAAAAAACAAACTGCATATAAATATATACATAGGTTCATGAAGTGTTTTGTCAAGAATGACTGTAATAGCTAGTATCAAATTTATAAACAGAGTCATACTATAGACAATTAGACCAAATGAAAAATAAATATGTTTGTTTGTCCTTGTGTCCTTCAATCCATGAAGCACAAACATGAACTCTCCAGAGGTATTTTCCATTACTTCTTTTCAGTGTGTATACAGACAAAAACAGACAGCAGGCATTTAAAAAATAATTCAAAATAAGAATCCTCTGAATGGTTTACACCTTCTTGTGCAAATGTCTCTGCAAAGTTTAAAGGGTTCACAGCATGGTCACTGATTGGGAATTGTAAGTTACAATGTGTTTCCTTTAGTAAGAGTCTCTGATTCTCTAGCTTATATATACAGTTGTTTTTATGTGAGGCATTTGCTGTTTATACATGAACAGCTGGGAAGTCTCCCAGAAGACAGAGTTTGCCAAGGGTGATTCAATCTGGGACCAACTTTGCAAGTTATCCTGGTGATGAATACAATGCAGATCCAAAAATATGGCTCCTGGTTCCACTGCAACCCTGTATAAGATAAGCACTATGGAAAATGGATAGATGGATGATTTATAGTAATTAAAGTGTAGTAATAATAATATAGTATAGGTGTATAGTTAAATGGTTAGTGAGTTAAATGGTTAGTAATATATATATATATATATATATATATATATATATATATATATATATATATATATATATATATATATATATATACACACACACACATCTTGCTTTGACCTAATCTTTCATCTACTTTTTTTTTAATGTAACGCACTTTGACATTTTGAACTCAAAGTAGATAGATAGATAGATCACTTTATTCATCCCAGAGGAAAATTCACCTATTACAGCAGCACAGAGTGTTAAGCATACTAAGTGTGATATAACACTATAAATGAAACACACACGCATTTTATATATATATATATATATATATATATATATATATATATATATATATATATATATATATATATATATATATATATATATATATATTTAGGGAACATTATGCTCTGGGGCTGTTTTGCTGCCAGTGGAACTGGTGCATTGCACAGAGTGGATAGAAAAATGAAGAAAGAGTAATAGTAATAGCATAATCTCAAACCAACAGCCAGACGGTTGAAACTTGGACACAATTGGGTGTTCCAACAGGACAATGACCCCAAACACACAACAAGACTGGTTGCAGAATGGATAAAGCAGGCTAACATTAAGCTTTTGGAACGGCCTTCCCAAAGTCCTGATCTCAACCCTATCGAAAATTTGTGGATTGTGCTTTAAAGTCAAGTCACGGTCAGGAAACCACCAAGTGTCATTGAAATGTCATACCAATTCTGCCAAGAAGAGTGGTCAAATATCTAACCAGAATTCTGCCAGAAGCTGGTGGATGGCTACCAAAAGCGTCTGCTCAAGGCAAAACTTGAGAAGGCGAAACTTGCTATTAACCCTAACTAAATATTAGGTGTGCTGTATGTATATTTTTGACCCTGTATGTATAATTTTGACCTTGTGTTGACTACAGAAAACCCCAAATAAATTAAAACTTGAGAACCAAATTCTTGTTTTGTTTTTTTATTATTTTATTAAGATTTAAGATTATTTTATTAGATTTAAATATTATTAAAGATTATATTAATAATGTATGTTGTACAATCATTCTGCCCCAGAAAAAGAACAGTTCAAAGAAATTATTGAAAGCCCAATATTGCCATGACATTCATGTCCATGTGTATGTAAACTTCCGACCGCAACTGTAGCTAGGTAGTTTGTTGTTTCAGACATTATGTTGACCATTGTGTTTTCAGATTTACTGTTACATTTTGGTTTGTTAATCTATTTTGCACTGATTAATACAATAATCAGTCCATAACCAAATCCTAACTATTTTTATGTAAAACCTTGTTTTATGCTACTAGTGTCGCTTGTTATTTTATCATTGTAATAGGTAAATACTGCAAATAAATTGTAAGTGTAAAGTTTTTAGTTATTTGTATATATATATATTTTTGTTTATTTACAGGTCTAGATACAGTGCCCCAAAAAAGTATTCACCCCCTAGTGATAATTTCTCTTTTTGCTGTATTGCAACATCAAATTTAAATAAATTAGAATGGGATTATTTTCTGCTTCTTTAGAAGTGACTCTCTGCAGAAATAAATTAAATAAATTACTTAGATATTTAAAAAGAAAAACAAAATCTAAAAGCTGTTTAACTGATAAGTATTGCTAAACTGTAGTGACGTAGGACTGAGTGATATAGGATATGCAGCATATTTTATTTTGTTCTATTTGCTTGTCTGTTTTTATTTTTTATTTTTTATTTATTTATTTATTTATTTTAAAGAGGGTGATAGTCATGGTTTTGTCCTGTCTAGTGTGTGGGGGATACTAAATGTCTAAAAATATTTTATTGGAATTTCATATCTAAGCACTTGGAAAAGTTTACAATCAAAATTCATTAAATTTGTAGTTGCAAAAGTAAAACCGTATTACTGGTCCATTGTGCTACCTTAAAAGGGCAGGTAGATGTCCGTAATTACTAATCTAAAGGGTGAATTTGAAGAAAAATAAATAAATAAATGAAATACTGTTGAATGTTATCCAATTAGTAAGAATTAACATAAAATATTTTTTTTTGCGAAAATATTTTATTGTGTTCCTGTTAAAGGATTAAAATGCAAGTTTTTCAGTGGCTTGCTGAAAACACTATGCAAGCTCAATCAAGCTATTTCCAGATTATGCAATAGCAATGTTGAATCTGAAGATCATTCTTATCACTTGCTTCCGTATTTTGGCCAGTTTTAATCCATAAATAAGGGGATTTAAAACAGGAGGTACAAACAGGAAATCCAATGCCATGAAATTTCGCACACTTTGAGGAACAGATATGGTGTAACCATATCGACTGTAGAACACATCAAACAATAAAGCAACAGCAATATTAAACAGAGCAAGTAGATGTGGCACACAAGTCTGCATAAATCTGTATTTGCTTTCTTTTGACTTTGTGCAAATTCTAATCAAGTGAATATATGAATAAACAATCAATACTGCATGTCCAAAATAAACAAGAATAATTATATATCCAACCACATTGTTCACTATTGTAGAGGAACAGGCCAGTTTAGCAACTGCCCATGTTTCACAGTATAATTTTTCAATATTTGAGCCACATAGGGTTAGTCTTGATGTTAACAACACTACAATAGCCATGGAAATAATTGGTGGAAGCCAACAAAAAAGAATACATTTTACAACTTTTTGGTTGTTCATTTCAGAGTGGTACTCTAGTGGTTTACATATGGCCACATACCTGTCATACGCCATTACTGTTAGAGTTGATACGTCACATAAAGCAGATGAATAAATAATAAATACCTGAATCAGACATCCAACATATGAAATTTCATGAAACTGGGTCAGTAAGTCATACATGAATTTAGGGTAAAAACCTGCAGTGCCATAAAGTGCATTGATACATAAATTACACAAAAATATGTACATAGGCTCATGAAGCTGCTTGTCTAAGACAATACATAAAATAACAATAATATTGCATAACAAGATCACATGATAAACCAGTGTGGTCAATGAAAAAAAAACATATCTGGTTTCCATTGTAACATTTAATCCAGAGAGGGAGAACATGAAGATCTTGGAAACATTATCCATTCTGGATTGAGTCTATAACAGAAAATTTGTTAGGTTTAATTAATGACTATTGCAATATTGTTTATTACCCTTTGCCTATGAACAAAAAATCTAATTATGTACAGTCATGTAGATTTAATGTAAAAAATAAAAATGTAACAACAACAGCAATAATAATAATAATAATAATAATAATAATAATAATTATTATTATTATTTATAAAAAAAAATCAGAGCCTTGCTTGTTTATTTAGACTCTGAACAGATTAATGTGATTAAAATTTTTATTACATTAAGCATGTATTAGTCCTTAAAAAGTCAAGAAATAATGATGCCATACCATCTTATGTCTGGTGTTTCTTCCAATGAAGAGATGGTTGGACCAATTTATAAGCAGTCGTGATCCTTCTTACTGAAAATTCTCTAAAGACTCCCCCAAGAGAAAAAACATTATTTAATCACAATAACACAAAAGTGCCATTTTCATAACAGGTTTTCACTGCTGTTCTGAGGATTTTTTTTCATCCACCAAAAAAAGGGTAATCCTTTACAAACGTTTAAATTGTATGCATGAACTGGGTAGGTAGTTTATACAAACTCTGGGGTAACGACTTAGTATTTATTGTTGTATTTTCTTACTGCTTAGACAAGCAAGTTTTTCCTCATATCTTTCCAAGCAAATGTCATTAACATATAAAAACTTTGCAAACGTTTAAATCAAAGCAAATTCTGTAGATGCCTTCTTTTAAAGTAGTGTTGTGTCTTCTCTTTACCTCACTCAGAACTAAAGAAATCTTGGTTCAATCTTGGGCCAAAATTAAATATAGCATGATTGATCAAATAGAGCTTAAACACAGTTCAGGCAGAACACGGTTGCTAACCAGTATCAGCTGATGCTCAGCTGATAAGTTGATTCCACCCACAATCAATTAACCATGGTGTGTATAAGCTCATCCAAAGTCATGCTCACCAGTCTGTCGCACAAATATCTGCTAAACCCACAGATGTAATTGCCTCACTATGCAAGTAATTGATATGAAAGACTTAAAGTTATAGTCCTTACCATGATCATCATAATAATGGCCTGCTCTGATTCGGAAGAACACCCTCTATCTATGGACGTCATGGATGAGACACAATCCAATCACCCTGACGCAGACGAAATATTCAAGTACTGCCACCTCCAAGACACAGATCACATTTTGGAGCAAAATCCTCAAACTTTCACAATTGGCCACTTGAAAAAAATCCTGTCCACAATTTACCAACAAAATATCCAGATTTCTCTCCACACCAGCCATGAGGAAGTATTTCAGTTCTTCTTGGAAACTTTTTTCAGGATTATTCCACCATCCGATGAAGCCTCCACTCAAACATTCCACAACGCAAGTCTTTAAACAACCAAGAGACACTCACCACAACTCACAAACACATGAGGGCCCCATATTCCTGACTAGGAGAACGTTGAGTTCCGCCAGGGGTGGATTTATTGATTTGGTGGCCCTAGGCAAAATATAGGCATGGACCCCTCATTTCATCATTTTAACATCAATATTTTAATTTTCAGCATACAATATTTAGCATTAATAGCAATAATCAATTGAACTGGGACCAAAAAGTGGCCTTGGACTTTCTGACCCAGAGCAGAGCACCACACCTCACCCACAACAGGTCACATCATAACACACCGGCTCATCGATGGTTAGACCAATTTTTAACATCACTTACTAGCATAAAACATAATGCAGAAATATAAATACTATTTAAACATATTTATTTGAAATAACACTGAACAGATATCAAGTAATATTTATAAAATAAGCAAACAAAAACAGAAGAACAGTGTGACAAAGAATATAAAACAATCAAGACAGCATGTTAACTAGTCAGGGGACATCATTTGGGTGCAGTGTAGCAGAGCTGCACCACTCGGCTGTACAACTCCTCAATCAGGACTAACACTTTATTTTTTAACACTAACATGAATCCATATCTAATAAGTTTACCCCCCAAAAATAGACCACCTTCTATTATGACTACTACTACTTTTACTATTACTATAATAATAATAATAATTTAGTTTATTTTCTAATATTAATATTGTGAAATTAATCTTGATATTAGGCCTATATTAATAAATAAGTCTATTTCACTACGACCACTAACCAAGAGCAAACAATAAGTCACTGTATGGGGACCTGAGACACTCATCAATTAAGCATTCTGATGGCATTATAGTGTGTGGATTAGGACTGCCAAAGAATGTAAAGACTGCTGAATATCAACAGATGCCAATTTGGTAAAAGAAAAGTATATCTTAAACTTTAAAGCCTAGTTGTATCAAAAGCAGCTAGTTTTGAAAGAAACTGTCAAGGAACCAGAAATATCATGCATTACAAAATATTAGATAATTCCACAGTCTGTCCTAAGAAACATGGAAATATGGATAAAATGATGGTACAGTTTATGGTTTCATTTATTGTTATGAGATAATGTTTTTTTTTTTTTTCTTTTTTTGTTTTTTGCATTTAGAGTTAAGTGTATAATGGGGCAGGATTGGCAGATGAACAGAGAAGAGAAATGGAGGTTAAAGGTGCCTGGTGTTGGCTGGCTCTCTCTTTGCCCCGCTCCCGCATGTGGTTATCCATCCTGACAGCCAGGGAGATTAAATGGTCGGGGGAGTCTGACCATTTTAGATCAATCTTCAGTCAGACGAGGAGTGAACTGAAGTGCTGTGCGCGCACACACACACACACACACACACACACACAGAGAAGCAACAGGGAGAGAAAACACTGGAACACAGGGAAGTAGACAGGATCTGGCTGGGCTATGACATTTCTGGTCTTATTAGTGACGTGATGACATAGCTTGTTTAAAAAAAGAGACAATAAAAAGTCAACAATAACAACAGAAAATTTAAAGAGAGAATATTGCTCTTTTATAGGTTTAAAAAAGTTCTCCAGCTTAACTTGGACAAAATATCATAATTAAATTTATTTAACTTTTTCCCTTCAAAAACAATCACTATCTATTATTTTTGTGTAACTGATATAATTAAAAATAATTATGTGCAAAAATTTCTTAACCTTTGGGCATTATACTGAAGATCTAGTAAGCCTGTGTCCATTTATTTTCATATACTTATAATTTAACTGTTGTAAAGCATTACATTTTTTTTTTTTTTAAATTAATGCTTGGTAATGAAGTATGGGAAAAGACTTGGAAACTGTTAGTAGAATGTTGGCATTAACAGTGAAAGAAATAAAACAACAAATTTATGACTGAAAGTTTCTGAATGAATAAAAGACATTTTAATATTATAGTTGTTCTGACTGTTGAAGTAGTTATTTAGCTTGTTTTATTTCATTGGTTGAAATGTGTCATATAACCTAGGTTAGAGGTCATGGCCGCCATTTTAGTTTTCGCTGCACACAGCAGTGATGTAGCAGCAGATGTTCATAGGATAAAAAGGCATATTCTCTTATTTCATGCCAAAGAGGCCATCATCTGTAAGTTTTTGTTTATTTAATGTCAACTATGTTTAAAGGGGTATTTTATGGAATTTAAAACATTTGCTGTACATTTAGCGAAGGAGGTTATAGTTACCTCTCTTTGTATAATAACGTGAGGCTATGTTTTCTTTCTAAGCACTTTCCTTAATTTTATAGTGCCTTGACCTTTATATTTAATGTGTGTTTTTGTGTGTATTGTAGTTTCACAAATTGACGTTGTGGATTTGAAGTTTCAAAGTAAAACACTGAAAAGGAATTCATTCGGTTTCGACTTTCCTTCCATCCTCAACCAGTTTAGCTATCTGTCGAGGTGCATACTACTTGCAGCGGGGGCAGAATAATAGTACTGTCACGTAATGGAGGTACAGACAGAAGCAAGTGCCGGTATGGCAGTTTAAAAAAACAACAAGTCCATAGGATAAGGCAGAAGTCAATGATCATAAACAGGCAGAGGTCAGGCAAACAGTACAAACAAAGCAGGGCAAAGAGACAAGGTCAAAAACGTGAGCAAAGTCAAAAACCAGAATAAACAGACAGGGTTTAAAGCCAACTGAGCGTATACTTCGCAGCTAGATGAGTGAATTAAAGTCTTTTAAAAGGAGTAGTGTGTGTGTGTGTGTTTGGGAAGTGTAGCTGTTGTCGGCCATCCTGTATTCGGAGAAATTAAGTTGCTGGTTTGCGGAGATATGACAAGTATAGTATATGTATTAATTATAGTTCAGAATTAAGAATGGGACGTATTCATTTTGCATCTATGACAGTATATTTATTTAAGATAAAAAATATTTCTTGATATTAATAAACCATGGTAGCTACTCAATACATGATAGCATGGCAAAAGGTTCAGTCTGCATGTAGAGGAGCAGTCCTTTTTTTTTTCCTTTTTTTTTAGATGATGTTGAATTTTTCTGTGAAATTCAGGAAAATTAAGGCCATAAACAACAGGATTTAGGAGAGGAGGTATAATCTGAAACTTAATGACAGAATGATAGCTATTACTGGAGGTAAATTTTCAAAACAAGTATTTCACAGAAAATGGTAATTGAGTAGTTAAGAAAAGTCACTAGATGAGGAAGGCAAGTATAAGCTTTGCTCTTTAATTCTTTTGAAGATTTCTGACAAATCATAATTTTAATATAAGAATACAACATGGGATCAAAACTGTAGTTACCAGTACAGCAAAACCATACATGTTGTCAAAAGTAGCATTTTCACAAGAGAGCTTTGCAATGATCCAGTTGTTGCAATACAATTTTCTTAAGTCATTACCACACAATCTTAGTCTAGCAGTGAAAATGATCCCAAGACCAATAGAAAGCACTGAATAAATCCCAGAAATAGCTACCATAAGAGTAAGCACCTTAGGTGTCATAATGCTGTGGTATTGCAATGGCTTACATATAGCAACAAATCTGTCATATGCCATTAATGTTAAGATTGTAAATTCACATGATGCATAGGTATAAATGACATCCAGAATGAGTAATTGAGTGAGAATATAATAACAAATCAGTTAGTAATCTTGGAAAGAAGCCAGAAGTGCTGTAAAGAGAATTAATTGATGAACATGCTATCAAAATGTACATAGGCTGGTGCAAAGGAGATTTCATTAATATTACAAGAATAATATTGACATTGAAGAATACGATAGTACAGTATAGCAGAGATCCTAAAATGAAGTAAAGGTATTGAAAGTGGCCCAGGTTTTCAAACATGGAGAAATAAAGAATAGTATCATTTTCCATTACACTCAAAAACTTTGTCATTGTCTTGAACTGAAATAAAAGAACAGAGAATTTTGTACATTATACATTGACATTTTATCCACAGAAATGTTACCAATTGTCACGAATCGTGACATGAAAATATTCAGGGGCACCGAAAAATCCATCAAATGGATCAGGAAGCTCCATAAATGTCCATTGTGGGAAGTGGACGGAGTCCATAGCGGGGACGGTTGGCGTCGACTTCCGGGTTCTGCGTCTCCTCTGTTCTCCTGCTGCATCCAGGTTTTGGCGGAAGATTCTGTCACGAATCGTGACGGTGCAGAGATAGGACGGATGCAAGTGCAGGATGAACAGTTGTTTATTAGAAAGAGAGAGAGGCAGACAAATCCAAAACGTGATCCAAAACATAATCCACAAACATGCAAGAGGTCAGGCGATTGGCAAACAGGCATACACGGGGCAAGGCAGGAATCTAGGTCGATAAACAAAACAAGAAACGAACTATGACGAGGGACTGGAAGCGGATAATCCAGCGCGAACTAACTCTAAACATGGACCGTAACTATGACTATGATATGCGCTAAACCAACTCCAAACATTTACTCTTCCGCGTTGTGTGCTGGGAGGCGCGCGGTATATATGCGGACATAATCAGCGTCTAAACTGCTAGCAGCTGAGAGCAATACAGACCCACGTGAAATCCCAGCCAATGACAGAACAGGGAGGAGACATGACAGAAACATAAACAAAACACACGTGTCCAGATGTCACTACGGTCAACAACGGGAAAGCAGGTGCTCGCGCATTCACGCTTAGAGCACGCTGCTTCAAGGGGGAATCGTGACAGAACCCCCCCCAAAGGCACTCCTCCCGGAGTGCCATGAGTCATCCCATTTAATTGGCGGATCCGGCCCCCTGGACTGAATGTCCCAGGCAGAGCCAGGAAACTGCACGGTGTTCTTGGCGGCGCAGGGAAGCGGAGCGACGTCCTTGGCGTAGCAGGGAAGCAGAGCGACATCCACAGCCGGGCAGGCAGGCTGAGCAAAGTCCTCGGCGGAGCATGAAGGCAGAGCGACGACCACAGCAGGGCAGGCGGGCTGAGCGACGTCCTCGGCGGAGCATGAAGGCAGAGCGACGTCCACAGCTGAACAGGCGGGCTGAGCGACGACCTCAGCTGAACAGGCGGGCTGAGCGACGTCCTCAGCTGAACAGGCGGGCTGAGCGCCCCAGTCTGCTGACGCGGCCAGCCAAGGTCCGGCCGCGCCCGAGTCTGCTGACGCGGCCAGCCAAGCTCCGCCCGTGCCCGAGGCTGCTGACGCGGCCAGCCAAGCTCCGCCCGCGCCCGAGTCTGCTGACCCGGCCAGCCAAGCTCCGCCCGCGCCCGAGTCTGCTGACCCGGCCAGCCAAGCTCCGTCCATGCCCAAGGTTCACCTGGTGACCTCAGAGCCTCAGCCTCTCTGTTCAGCTGTGGACATCGCTCAGCCTCCCTGTTCAGCTGTGGACGTCGCTCAGCCCGCCTGTTCAGCTGTGGTCGTCGCTCAGCCCGCCTGTTCAGCTGAGGTCGTCGCTCAGCCCGCCTGTTCAGCTGAGGTCGTCGCTCAGCCCGCCTGTTCAGCTGAGGTCGTCGCTCAGTCCGCCTGTTCAGCTGAGGACGTCGCTCAGCCCGCCTGTTCAGCTGAGGACGTCGCTCAGCCCGCATGTTCAGCTGAGGACGTCGCTCAGCCCGCCTGTTCAGCTGAGGTCGTCGCTCAGCCCGCCTGTTCAGCTGAGGTCGTCGCTCAGCCCGCCTGTTCAGCTGAGGACGTCGCTCAGCCCGCCTGTTCAGCTGTGGACGTCGCTCAGCCCGCCTGTTCAGCTGAGGACGTCGCTCAGCCCGCCTGTTCAGCTGAGGACGTCGCTCAGCCCGCCTGTTCAGCTGAGGTCGTCGCTCAGCCCGCCTGTTCAGCTGAGGACGTCGCTCAGCCCGCCTGTTCAGCTGAGGACGTCGCTCAGCCTCCCTGTTCAGCTGAGGTCGTCGCTCAGCCCGCCTGTTCAGCTGAGGTCGCCGCTCAGACCGCCTGTTCAGCTGAGGACGTCGCTCACCCCGCCTGTTCAGCTGAGGACTCAGCTGAACAGGCGGGCTGAGCGACGACCTCAGCTGAACAGGCGGGCTGAGCGACGACCTCAGCTGAACAGGGAGGCTGAGCGACGTCCTCAGCTGAACAGGCGGGGTGAGCGACGTCCTCAGCTGAACAGGCGGTCTGAGCGGCGACCTCAGCTGAACAGGCGGGCTGAGCGACGACCTCAGCTGAACAGGGAGGCTGAGCGACGTCCTCAGCTGAACAGGCGGGCTGAGCGACGTCCACAGCTGAACAGAGAGGCTGAGGCTCTGAGGTCACCAGGTGAACCTTGGGCATGGGCGGAGCTTGGCTGGCCGGGTCAGCAGACTCGGGCGCGGGCGGAGCTTGGCTGGCCGGGTCAGCAGACTCGGGCGCGGGCGGAGCTTGGCTGGCCGCGTCAGCAGACTCGGGCACGGGCGGAGCTTGGCTGGCCGCGTCAGCAGACTCGGGCGCGGGCGGACCTTGGCTGGCCGCGTCAGCAGACTGGGGCGCGGGCGGAGCTTGGCTGGCCGCGTCAGCAGACTGGGGCGCGAGCAGAACTTGGCTGTGTGTGTCAGCAGACTGGGGTGCGAGCAGAACTTGGCTGTGCGTGTCAGCAGACTGGGGCGCGAGCAGAACTTGGCTGTGCGTGTCAGCAGACTGGGACGCGAGCAGAACTTGGCTGTGCGTGTCAATAGTCTTGGGCGTGGGCTGAACTTGGGCGACCGGGTCGGTAGACTTGGGCGTGAGCAGCATTTGGTCATTAGGCTGAGATATTAGCAGAGCTTGGTCAACTGGATCTGCAGGCTTGGATGTGAGCTCAGAGACTGGAGGCTTGGCTTGGACGTCAGAGACTGGAGACTTGGCTCGGACGTCAGAGACTGGAGGCTTGGCTCGGTCCTCAGGGACGTGAGACTTGGCTCGGACCGCAGAGACTGGAGACTTGGCTCGGATGTCAAAGACTGGAGACTTGGCTCGGACGTCAGAGACTGGAGACTTGGCTCGGTCCTCAGGGACGTGAGACTTGGCTCGGACCGCAGAGACTGGAGACTTGGCTCGGATGTCAAAGACTGGAGACTTGGCTCGGACGTCAGAGACTGGAGACTTGGCTCGGACATCAGAGACTGGAGACTTGGCTCGGTCCTCAGGGACGTGAGACTTGGCTCGGTCCTCAGGGACGTGAGACTTGGCTCGGACCGCAGAGACTGGAGACTTGGCTCGGACCGCAGAGACTGGAGACTTGGCTCGGACGTCAAAGACTGGAGACTTGGCTCGGACGTCAGAGACTGGAGACTTGGCTCGGACCTCAGGGACTGGAGACTTGGCTCGGACCTCAGGGACTGGAGGCTTGACTTGGACTTGGACCTTAGGGACTTGAGACTTCACTTGGATTTGGACCTTAGGGACTTGAGACTTGACTTGGATTTCAGAGACTGGAGGCTTGACTTGGACTTGGACCTTAGGGACTTGAGACTTAACTTGGATTTCAGAGTTGAGCTCTGCATGAAGTTGCCTGTAGTAGTGGGTAAACGGCAGGGCAGGTTCGCCTGCCAGACTTACCCCCCTGAGAAGTTGTTCTAGCTCGTCCTTCGCCTCCGGACTCCCGAATCGCATCATGAATTCCCCCACAAACTGTTCTACACTGTCCAGGTTCCTACAGTGCTTATCCAGTTTGAGCTGCACCCATTGACGGGCCGGTCCAAAGAACCGGGACCACATGAATCGGAGCCATTGCTTCTCCTCTGGCTTAGGGTCTAACAGGCTGGCGAAATAGTATTGACAGTATGCCAGAAAATATTCAGGGGCACCGAAAAATCCATCAAATGGATCAGGAAGCTCCATAAATGTCCATTGTGGGAAGTGGACGGAGTCCATAGCGGGGACGGTTGGCGTCGACTTCCGGGTTCTGCGTCTCCTCTGTTCTCCTGCTGCATCCAGGTTTTGGCGGAAGATTCTGTCACGAATCGTGACGGTGCAGAGATAGGACGGATGCAAGTGCAGGATGAACAGTTGTTTATTAGAAAGAGAGACAGGCAGACAAATCCAAAACGTGATCCAAAACGTAATCCACAAACATGCAAGACAATTTTGTACATTATACATTGACATTTTATCCACAGAAATGTTATTACCAATACTCTACTCTCATTATTATAAAAAAAATAAAAACTTAAATAAATGACAATAATATTATAATAAGCATTTATGCTTAATTAATGAAACAATTCATTATTAAACTGGGAAGCATACTGTGCCTTATTACAGTTAAAATTAACTGAATTAATATTTGCAAGAAAAGGTTCCATGTGAATATCTAAGCATTCAACACGCCTGAGCTTATATAGTATATGACAGGTCACTAAGGATTTCCCTTTGTGTTCATGTAAGTACATTGCTGATTAGCTGTAAGTATCTGATATTTAAAGACTACATGCAACTTAAGTCATAAAGCATATTTCAAACTGTGAAAGTAGTGTATTATGATTTTTATTTGTGCTGTAACTATAAAGTAATTAAATGGGTAAGTGATTCAAATAAACAAGTGTCAGAATAAATATTTCCCCTTACTGTTGGTGGCGCTAGAGGATTTGAGATAGAGACTCAAAAATTGCTCTGGTTAATGTTGAGATTGTGTGCCAAATTTCATAACTTTCCCGCTAGCGGTTCTATGGTCTGCCATAGACATAAGAGCAGAAGAAGAAGACTAATGAATACTAACGAACACTAACGAAAGCAACAATGAGTTGCTCAGTGTCCAGTATGTCCAGTTCCAAGTCCATCACCCATCATGAAGGATCAGTTTCCACTCTATCAATGCCCACTTCATCGACTGAACTAGGGATGCACCGAATGTTCGGCAACCGGATTTATTCGGCCGAAAATAGCAAAAAAAAAGCACTTTCGGTGTTCGGCCAAATAAATGAAAAGGCCGAATAAATTTGACCGAACAATGACGTGTTTGATGATGCGACCAAATAGCCTAGCAACCAGAGTGAGACGCGTGAATGTCACGACCTCCACTTCCGGCAGCGCGCTCGGAGAGATGAGGGGGCACACGCATGCACGAGTTACGTGCACAAGTGGTCAGCGAGTGAATGCTCTTCGGATGTTGACAACCGTGACATTGTTTACTGTGAACACTTGCGTTTGTTTTGTTTCTGTTCCGGAGTATTCTGTCACGTCGCGAAACATAAGGGAGTAGAGTACAGAAGCAGGTAAAGACGTATTTATTTAAGGGCAGGCAGACAAATCCTAATCGTAATCCAAAAAACGTAGTCAAGACAGGCAAAGGTCGGGTGATCGGCAAACAGGCATAAACGGGGCAAAGCAGGAATCAAAGTCACAGTCACAGAAAACGGTCAAAACACAAAACAAGAAACATGAACTAGTACTACGGACTGAGAGCGGAAAAACAGCGTGGACTAAATGAACTAATATATAGTTTAAACTAACTAAATCTATCAAGGAACATAACATTAACAACGTATCTAACTATACTATATCTACTATAATACTCCGCAAGGTTTACAGGGATGCGAGCGGTATATATCCCCAATATAATCAGCCGTATATAACCGAATAGAACCATTTTTTGCACTCTTGTCAATGCACTTTTTAATGCACTTTTTTGTTGTAGGTTACCGAGTGTTACATTCTTTCAGCAGTCAGTTATAGGCCCAACATAGGCTATTCTAGGGGGGCTCAAAGGTGACCACATAAAAATTATTTTTATTTTACTAATTTATTTATTTAAAGTTATATTGTGCCTTGTTGGTAGCCTATGCCTGCTGGAATGGAAAAAAAATGTTCAGTGTTAAATAAATATTTTGAAATTGTTGTTTTTGTAGTTGATTTTTTTTCTTTGCAAAGTAAGACAAAATAATAAAAAGCACATTTTGACTATTTATACAATGGTTAAAATCGCAAAATAAATGGAAAAAACGCAAAAAACCGTGTTCGGTATTCGCCCTTTGGCCAAGTTTTTCATTATTTTCGGTTTCGGCTTCGGCCAAGAATTTTCATTTTGATGCATCCCTAGACTGAACCATTTCCAAAGATCTCAAGCTCTGCCTGCAACCTCTCCAACATATCAACATCCTCATGAAACCATCTACTTAATCACTGTCACCTCCAAGTATCCCATCGTCCTTGGTTTTCCCTGGATGCAAAAGCACAACCCTCATTTTCCTGGACAGAAAGAGAGATCATCATCTGGTCATCACAATGAAAAATATCATGTCTTCATGTGCCTGCAGTGCTAACTGCATCCACCAGTCAATGAATTACTGAGAAACCTTGAGACCCACTATAGTCAAGCATCTGCAAACATTTCATTCAGGGCTTTAGCTCAATCACAAGCCCACTAACCACTCTGGTAAAGATAGGTCTCAAGAAAGTGGAATTCCAAGGTGAATCAGGTCTTAACATTTGTTATGGCCCTCCTTTTAATGTCTAGGAGTATAAGGGACATAACATATTTTTGAAATAAGGTAAATTAAAGTAAAGAAATTTAAGTAGGGAATTAGGAAATAACCACTATTGAGATATGATGTGTTGAAATGCAGAATGAGAATGATGCTGGAATGAGTTTTGGTTCTGTATTTAATATAAATGATACAAATATTTACAGGCAATAGTACAAAATAAGTAACAAGTATTTACAATAAACAGGGGAGCAATTATATAACCAGTATGTACATGGAACAGGGTTAGAACACAGGAGAGAGAGACAATGAGCGGGGCTAAACCAAAGAAATAAACAAAACAAAACGATCACAATCTCTCGATGCCCGCAATTCTTACCTGACTAATGTCCCAAAAATAAAGAGAACAAATAAACAACCTTCAGCTCAGGAGCAGCGTACCTTAACTACTCTAGCTATATAAGCAAAAGATACAAATGATGGCACCCGCTCCTTACCTAGTGTGTATATACAGTTTCAAACTCTATGTGCTGTACTATGTTTGTCACGTGATGTACTACCCTATTCACTCCTCTCTGGTCTGGTAGGTCATGGAAGACCTGAGTCACTATACAAAAAGTTGTAGCACAATAACATTCAAAATAAGTTTGAAATGACTGAACTGTAAGGAATAAACAAAGGTTGTTCTAACTGTTGTTCTGCAATTAACAGAATGAGTGTCAGTTGGATAAACAACCGAGCTTTCCTTATTGGCGTCTTCCTCCTTCTCTCTTTTCTCCTTCCCTTCTCACTCCCGGGTTTATATACAATGTCATCGTGCTCTGATTGGGTCTTCGAGTGATGACGTAAAGGTGACTGATGATGATGATGATGACTGATGTGGTATACAGCCAATAGCAAGAACCTAAGAGTTTTGATAGTGGAGGGAAAGTGAAAGTGGAGAAAACGCACACCAAACAAGATATATGACCCTTGGGTCATAACAACATGACTAAAGGAAGCATTCACTTCATCCCCCAGTCTCAGACACCCAGATCCACCAAAACGCTTCATAGTTAAGGTGTATGCCTCTGATATAGGAATCGGGGCAGTTTTCTCACAGAGTTTCAGAGAGAATCCCAAACTACATCTAGTCGCCTTCTTCTCAAAAAAACTCACACTATCCAAATGTAATTGTGACATGGGGAATTGAGAACTGCTGGCTGTAAAGTTTGCACTGGAAGAATGGAGACACTGGCTCAAGAGTGTCCTGCACGCCTTCATATTGACCAATCATAAGAACCTTGAATGTCTGAGAACTGCTAAATGACTTAACTCTCACCAAGCCTGATATTCACCTGGTTCTAGTTTACTATCTCATTTCAAAAAGGCACTAATAATGGTAAAGCAGATGCTTTATGGTAAAACATCTAGGATTAATAGAACATCTTGAAATAATTGTTTGTAGTTTAAGTTAGTGATGGTTGAATGGATAGTTTTTATCCATTACTAAATATATTAAGAGTGTAGATTTTGATTGCAAGCATTATCCAATGTAGTATATTTCATTTTTGTCAGGCACTGTATATCTGTGCACCACAGGTTTGGCACAGTCATTGCCAGAATGTGATGGAATGCAAGGTTAAACAAGCAGACAGATTTTATTCCATCGTCCCAAATTCCTTCAGTGACATTGGTAGTTCTTGGACATGGAAGATTTTGTACTATTACTTTTATTAATTGTAGATTAATTATGAATTCTTAAACAATTAAGAAAAGGGAAGACCCTTTTCATGGATCCAATCATGGATGCTGTGTTTGTGGCTGATAATTAACTAATTTCACATTTGTTCATTATCGACAATTGGGTGATCATTTGAAATTGCATTATGTGAACATGTTTGAGTTTGATGTTCTTTGCATACAAGAGACTTGTACAGTAGTTCGTAAGGCAGGAAGACTCTTGCTGCTTGCAATGTACTGAATTTTCTTGTGTGTAGTATTCAGATTACTCTACAGATATCTTTTTTTTTTTTTTTTTTTTTTTTTAAGACACATATAAATATTTCAAGAGATGTTGACAGGCTAAATATTTATTTTGTGTATTCTTGACACTATACCTATGGGCAGAAAGCACATACTGTTGGCATTGTATAGTGGAGCAAAGAACAGTTTATTTTAGATGAATCACCAAGAAAAATATTTTCTTTATGATATTATTCTAAGGATGAGTACAAATTAAATATTTATTAGTGGTGATACTCCAAATATATTCAATATATTGCATTTGTTCAATACCAGATAAATTTCTGCTTAAGTGAATTAAATTAAATAAAATATACAAATCACACTGTTGTCAAAGAGTAGATTTTTTCCCTGCTTAACTAATACTTTTTAGCTATTATTTTAAAACACAAAACATACACAGACAATCACCGAACTGATGTGCTGTAGTAAGGGTGGGGTGTTAATGCCACACACAAAGTGTTAATATGCAGAAGTGATGCAAAGGTACAGCCTCAGAATCAGGTTGGCATCATGTCATCATGTTTTGTTGATGTGTTAAATGAAAATGGTTTCGTCTATTAAAAAATGTTTGATAACTTTTGGCTGGCATGGTCTGAAGATGATCTGAATCGAATTTGATGAAAATCAGGCCTTCAGTCTAGGAGGAGTTCGAAAAAGTAGGTTTTATAATTGGTATCATTGTTCTCTGCATGACTCATGGAAGCTATTAGCATTTTTAAATATTTTCATTATACTTTTTGAAGTCTCAAAACTTCTTGAGTACCTTCAGGGCATGGTGCTGATGACACCTACCAGCGTACATAATGGTATGCCAATGCATTTGTAAAATATAGCATTTTACACTAAAATTCAAAATGGGCGATGCTCAAAATCGGCATCATGGGAAAATTGGGTACAGTTTGACATGGTATGCCATACCGAATCTAATGAGGCAAGTCTGGTGATTATTGGTCAACTTGTTCAGAAGTTATAAACAAAAATAGCCATTTTTCATATCTTGTGACCTAAACTGTGCAGGCCTCAAGTTATGCTTGTGACGTGACCCATACCAAGTTTCATCTTAATATGCCAAACCGTTGCGGACAGACAGCCTCATGTCCATTTTGGCATGCTATTCATCGAATTTGTTGATGCGCTATACGGGAACAGTTGAGTCGATCAAAAAGCTTTTAATAACTTCTTTTCCATCACTGTCTGAAGATGATCTGATTAAGTTTTGGTGAAAATCGGACAAACCACCTAGGAGGAGTTCGAAAAAGTAGATTTTTCCAAAAATTCAAAATGGTGGAAAAATGTTCATGACATCATATATCTGAATTGTCTTGAGCCAATGAATCAGAGTAAAAAATAATTTTGTTTCTAGTCCTTACGGTTCAAAAGTTATTAGCATAAACATGAGTGCAAATTTGGACAGTTGGTGGTGCTAGAGAGATTTAGTTAGAGACCGCAAATTTGCTGTATTAACAGTTCAGACTGTCCTCTATCTATCTGCCAAATTTCATAACTTTCCTCCAAGTGGAAAACTAATGGATACAATAGGTGCCAGCACACCTTTTGTGCTTGGCCCCGAACAATTCCTTAGATTTATATAGCACTTTTCTAGGCACTCAAAGCACTTTACATTGTATTAGCAGGACATCTCCACCACAAGTGTGTAGCATCCACCTGAATGATGCGACGGCAGCCATAGTGCGCCAGAACGCCCACACACACACCAGCAATTGGTGGAGAGGAGAGGAATTATTATTATTATTATTATTATTATTATTATTATTATTATTTCAAAGATCTCAAGTTATCTCAAGTACTTCTATCATGCCATACATGCGAAAACTTGAGCACATGGGTGACTGTGTTCCTGGCAGATGATTCTCCTTTTTTACTTATTCAGGTTACAGAGTTTATAGTTTTTTCCTTAATCAGGTAACCAGATTTGAAAACTCTAGAACTTTAGTTCTGATTGAGTTAATTGCATGGAAATATATTTCATTCAAGAAAAACTTTTGAGAAATGTACAGTATATATTTGAAAATATAAAATTTTCCCAAGCCACCACACATATCAGCTGTCTTGCAAAGCTTTACATCTATGCCAGTACATTTTCAGAAGCCCTCGCCGTATCTGGGTTAATTTAAATCCATAGATTATTGGGTTTAAGAGAGGAGGCACAACAAGAAACTCAGTCCCTAAGAAGTTGCGCAGAGCTTGCAGTCCCTGGCTTTTGCCATAACGAGCATACATGACGTCAAAGAGCAGGGCAATAGTGAAGTTTGTGAGTGATATTAAATGGGGAAGGCATGTCTGCATGAATTTTGCCCACTGTCTCTTGGACCTTAAACAAGCTCTGATAATGCAGATATATGACACAATGATGAACACAGCTTGAGATACATGAGAGAATATTAGAAAGTAACCATACATATTGTTCACAGATACATCTGTGCAAGACAGCTTAACAACTTCCCAGTTAGAACAATAAAGCTTGTCAATGACATTACCACATAACGGGAGTCGGACAGTCAACAATAAACCAACAGAGGACTCTAGTAGGGAGCATAGCCAAGTAAAAAACAATAATTTAAAACCTTTCTGAAGGGTCATAATGGAATGATACTCCAAAGGCTTGCAAATGGATATATATCTGTCATATGACATGACTGTTAAACATGTGTATTCACAGAAAACATAAGAATAAATTATGTAAGCTTGTGAGAGACACCCTATATATGAGATAACATGATATTCTGATAAAAGGTCAGCAAGGATCTTTGGATAGAAAGCAGAAGCCCCAAGCATTCCATTAAAAAACAAATTGCATATAAATATATACATAGGTTCATGAAGTGTTTTGTCAAGAATGACTGTAATAGCTAGTATCAAATTTATAAACAGAGTCATACTATAGACAATTACACCAAATGCAAAGTAAATATGTTTGTTTGTCCTTGTGTCCTTCAATCCTTGAAGCACAAACATGAACTCTCCAGAAGAATTTTCCATTACTTCTTTTCAGTGTGTATACAGACAAAAACAGACAGCAGGCATTTAAAAAATAATTCAAAATAAGAATCCTCTGAATGTCAAGGCAAAGTTTAAAGGGTTCACAGCATGGTCACTAATTGGGTAAGTTACATTGTGTATCCTTTGGTAAGAGTCTCTGATACTCTAGCTTATATATACAGTTGTTTTTATGTGAGGCATTTGCTGTTTATACATGAACAACCGGGAAGTCTCCCAGAAGACAGAGTTTGCCAAGGGTGATTCAATCTGGGACCAACTTTGCAAGTTATCCTGGTGATGAATACAATGCAGATCCATAAATTGGCTAATTGGCTCCTTGCTCCACTGCAACCCTGTATAGGATAGGCACTATGGAAAATGGATGGATGGATGATTTATAGTAATTCTCATAGGTGTATAGTTAAATGGTTAGTGAGTTTCAGTGACACTTTAATATGCTTTACCGTGTGTGTGTGTGTGTGTATATATATATATATATATATATATATATATATATATATATATATATATATATATATATATATATATATTCCTTGCTTTGACCTAATCTTTGATCTAACACTTTGAGATTTTTAACTCAAAATAGATAGATAGATCGATCCATCCATCTATCTATCTATCACTTTATTCATCCCAGAGGTATGTGTGTATATATAGGGTTGGGGGTTTGATTTCCTCTGCTGCCCTGTGTGTGGAGTTTGCATGTTCTCCCCGTGCTGCGGGGGTTTCCTCCAGGTATTCTGGTTTCCTTCCCCAGTCAAAAGACATGCATGGTAGGTTGATTTGCATGTCCAGCATGTCCATATAAGTGGGTGTGTGATTGCAATAGAGGTTCCAAATTAAAGTTCCAAAATGTCCTTTAATTTGCCAAGACCAAGACCTCTTAATTTCCTGTTCTTGCTCATGACTACAGCTGGCAGCTTCTCTGTGCCAATATAAAAAGTGTTTGACAGCGCTCACTGGATTGACCAACACACAGTACTATGTACATTATTTAAACAATAATAATAATAATAATTACTCTGGCTCTTACGCTTCTATTTTGCTCACTTTTCTTCTCTAGAACTCAATTATTAATCTTGCATGATAGCACTACTTGCATTGTTCTCTGCTTGATATATTTCCTCATTTGTAAGTCGCTTTGGATAAAAGCGTCTGCTAAAAGAATAAATGTAAATGTAAATGTATGGGAAAGTCCAAGGAGCACAGTGCAGATCTGAAAAAGATGATGGTGGATTTACACAAGTCAGGAATGTCTCTTGGAGCCATTTCTAAACAACTGCAGATTTCAGGATCATCAGTTCAAACAATTGTACGCAAGTGCACATTATTGGGAAGTGTAGCCACTTTGCCGAGGTCTGTAAGAAAACCCAAACTGTCACCCTCAGCTGAGAGGATATTGGTTTGGATGGTCAGGAAAAATGCAGGAAACACCAAAGCACAGGCCTGCCATGAACTGGAAACTGCTGGAACATCAGTGTCACTGTCTACACTCAAGGGAGTTTTACATCGCCATGGACTGAAAGGCTCCAAGAGAAAAAACCCTGCTCCAAAATCTACACTTCAAGCCTGTCTAAAGTTTGCGGCTGACCATATGAACAAAGAAAAAGACTTCTGGAGGAAAGGTTTTATGGTCAGATGAGACAAAGATTGAGTTGTTTGGCCACAATACCCAGAGGTATTTTTGGAGGAGCAAAGAACACTGTACCAACTTTGAAGCATGGTGGTGGGAGCCTTATGCTCTGGGCCTGTTTTGCTGCCACTGGAACTGGTGCATTGCACAAAGTGGATAGAAAAATGAAGGAAGAGGACTACCTTAGTAGTACTAGCATAATCTCAAACCATCAGCCAGATGGTTGAAACTTGGACACAATTTGGTGTTCCAACAGGACAATGACCACAAACACACATCAGGGCTGGTTGTGGAATGGATAAAGCAGGCTAACATTAAGCTTTTGGAATGGCCTTCCCAAAGTCCTGATGTCAGCCCTATCGAAAATTTGTGGATTGTGCTTAAAAGTCAAGTCATGGCCAGGAAACCAACAAATGTCACCGAACTTTACCAATTCTGCCAAGAAGAGTGGTCAAATATCCAACCAGAATTCTTCCAGAAGCTGGTGGATGGCTACCAAAAGCGTCTGCTCGAGGCGAAACTTGCTAAGAACATTCAACAAAATATTACGTGTGCTGTATGTATATTTGTGACCCTGTATGTATAATTTTGGCCTTATTTTGACCCCAAATAAATTAAAACTTGTGAACCAAATTCTTGTTTTGGTTTTTTATTATTTTATTAAGATTTAAGATTACTTTATTAGATTATATTATTATTAAAGGTTTTATTAATAATATATGTTGTACAATCATTCTGCCCCAGAAAAAGAACAGTTCAGAGAAATTATTGAAAGCCCAATATTGCCATGACATTCGTGTTCATGTGTATGTAAACTTCCGACCGCAACTGTAGCTAGGTAGTTTGTTGTTTCAGACTTTATGTTGACCATTGTGTTTTCAGATTTACTGTTACATTTTTGGTTTCTTAATGTGTTTTTCACTGATTAATACAATAATCAGTCCATAACCAAATCCTTATCTATTTTTATGTAAAACCTTGTTTTATGCTACTAGTGTCACTTGTTATTTTATCATTGTAATAGGTAAATACTGCAAATAAATTGTAAGTGTAAAGTTTTGTTTAGTTATTTGTATACATTTTTTGTTTATTTACAGTTCTAGATACGGTGCCCCCAGAAAGTATTCACCGCCGAGTGATTATTTCTCTTTTTTCTGTATTGCAACATCAAATTTAAATATATTAGAATGGGATTTTTTTCTGCTCCTTTAGAAGTGACTCTCTGCAGAAATAAATTACTTAGATGTCCTCAGAAATATTTAAAAAGAAAAAAAAATGTAAAAGCTGTTTAATTGATAAGTAGTGCTAAAGTGAAGTGATATAGGACTAAGTGATATAGGATATGCAGCATATTTAATTTTGTTGTATTTGTTTGTCTGTTTTTTTGTTGTTTATATATATATATATATATATATATATATATATATATATATATATATATATATAGAGAGAGAGAGAGAGAGAGCGTGAGAGAGAGAGAGAGAGAGGGTGATAGTCATGGTTTTGTCCTGTCTAGTGTGTGGGGGATACTAAATGTCTAAAAATATTTTATTGGAATTTCATATCTAAGCACTTGGAAAAGTTTACAATCAAAATTCATTAAATTTGTAGTTGCAAAAGTAAAACCGTATTACTGGTCCATTGTGCTACCTTAAAAGGGCAGGTAGACGTCCATAATTACTAATCTAAAGGGTGAATTTGAAGAAAAATAAATAAATAAATGAAATGCTGTTGAATGTTATCCAATTAGTAAGAATTAACATAAAAATAATTTTTTGCAAGTTTTTCAGTGGCTTGCTGAAAACACTCTGCAAGCACAATCAAGCTATTTCCAGATTATGCAATAGCAATGTTGAATCTGAAGATCATTCTTATCACTTGCTTCCGTATTTTGGCCAGTTTTAATCCATAAATAAGGGGATTTAAAACAGGAGGTACAAACAGGAAATCCAATGCCATGAAATTTCGCACACTTTGAGGGACAGATATGGTGTAACCATATCGACTGTAGAACACATCAAACAATAAAGCAACAGCAATATTAAACAGAGCAAGTAGATGTGGCACACAAGTCTGCATAAATCTATATTTGCTTTCTTTTGACTTTGTGCAGATCAATCAAGTGAATGTAATCAAGATCTAATCAAGTGAATGTATGAATAAACAATCAATACTGCATGTCCAAAATAAACAAGAATAATTATATATCCAATCACATTGTTCACTATTGTAGAGGAACAGGCCAGTTTAGGAACTGCCCATGTTTCACAGTATAATTTTTCAATATTTGAGCCACATAGGGTAAGTCTTGATGTTAACAACACTACAATAGCCATGGAAATAATTTGTGGAAGCCAACAAAAAGAATACATTTTACAACTTTTTGGCTGTTAATTTCAGAGTGGTACTCTAGTGGTTTACATATGGCCACATACCTGTCATATGCCATTACTGTTAGAGTTGATGCATCACATAAAGCAGATGAATAAATAATAAATACCTGAATCAGACATCCGACATATGAAATTTCATGAAACTGGGTCAATAAGTCACACATGAATTTAGGGTAAAAACCTGCAGTGCCATAAAGTGCATTGATACATAAATTACACAAAAATATGTACATAGGCTCATGAAGCTGCTTGTCTAAGACAATGCATAAAATAACAATATTGCATAACAAGATCACATGATAAACCAGTGTGGTCAATGAAAAAAAAAACATAGTTTTTTTTAAGTGATAATTCACTTAAAGCACTGGAAACTTAAAAAAAGAAGAAGTCCTAAGTTCTCATTATGCTACACATACATTTTACCAAGCCACTTATATCATATGAGGTAGCTGACTCTGATGAACTGCCCCCTGGAACTGCCACCTTGATTTAGGGACATTGCCAGCTCCTCAGCCAGAGTGACTGAAGGTGCTGGTGGTCCCCCACCCATTTTATGGGCCTCTGTCTTCTTCCTGTGGCTATATAGAACAGAGAGAAAAGTTATTATAGAAGATTGGGCCAATTAGTTAGGTTACAATTTACGATGTTTATGAGATATTATCTTTTTTGTGTTTAATTTTGACTTGGCTCCATAAGTTCTTCTGGGTCCAGAAGGATTACATCTGATAAAATACAATATTATTATATATTATTATTATTATATTAGTACTATGTACAATGTTAAGAAATTGATGGAGGGCTAAAATTAAAGGCATATCTAGTAAATGTTACGGCACGGGCCTAATAGCATCAATGTTCAATTTTGCATCATAATGACACGAAACTTTTCAGATATTTGTAAACTTATAAATTCACACATACTTGATCCATCACTTTTTTTCCAAGCCAACTCTCTGTCCAATGCAGCAGTTACTTTTTTTGCTATTGTTATAAATAACATATATTCCTCATAAGCATGCATTAAAAACTCTAACTCTGCTTTGCTGAAGTAAGCAGCTCGTTTTTTTCACCCTGGGTTTCCATGGTGACTCCTGAAATTGGCAATCCATTAACAATGTCTTTATGTTCTTACCATGCGTGCGCATTAACTCCGAGTTGTAGCTCAAGTTGACAAAGATATGAGATTCCATCTGTGGAAAATCGATATCTTTCATGCAAGTAAGTATCAGGGAAAGCCAGGGGGAGTATTATTTATCCCTAAAAACTCTTTCTCCGTGAAGTGCTCTTCTTACAGTTTGCGCTGGAGAGTTGAATTAGTTACATCACCTATATGTGTCTTTGCTCACAGCTGATTGGTGAAATTTCAATCTGAGATCTCGAATCCAGAACCTAACTTGCTGCGGAGCAGGATAGCCGTAGAGTGTAAGTTACTATGGCGACGAAAACCGGTAAAAGCCAAACCACTTTCATGGCACCTAAAACCCAGGGTTGGCACAAACTAAACTAACCTTAGCTGGCTAGCCACCTAAACTGGCTTCATAGTACAAGCCCATGGAATACCCCTCTGAACTTTACAGAGCCTTTGTTTCCATGTTTGTTTCCTCATCTCTTAATCTTGTTTTGGTTTCATGGCTTTTGCTTTTGGATTGTCCTCGTTATTGTTGTTTGCAACTCGCCTGACCCTTGCCTGTTTGTGGATTATGTTTTGAACATGATTAGGATTTGTCTGCCTGCCGCTCAGTAAAAGCCTTTTACTGCAGTTGCATTCATCTGCATTCGCATTTCATGACAGAACACTATCAGGGTCCACTGCCATAGTGACTAAATATCTAAACATCTTGACCACCACTGGCTAATGACAAAATAACCTTTCATTTTGGTGCCATTGGCTAATTTACTGACACAATGACAAAATTTTGAAGCATGAGTTGAATGTTTCAGATGCGTTATAACCTTTTGCAGATGAACTACAGTGTTGTGCTGTTCCATATAATCTGTTTTGACAACTGCACCTAGAGTTTTCAAAATGTTAAAACTGTTTCAAGAAATGAGTCATAGCAATTGAGAAAAATTGCAGCACAGGGTGCTGTATCTTGGACTATTTTTCAAACAGGCCACAGTTCATGAGACTCGAGTTGTTGGTGGTTTTCTGGTGTATTAAAGAGCCTGTAAGGCTCTTAACCATCCACGGGCAGGAGTTGGAGGTGGTGCAGTCCTACAGGTACCTGGGGATCGACCTGAACTGCAGATTGGACTGAAAATTGGTTTGACAACCAGCTCTTCTTCCTATGCCTGTTCTTTCAATGTGTGCGGCCAACTTGTAGGTTTGTCCTGCTGTGGCCAGCATTATTTTCTTGGTGGCCTTCTGGACTAGCAATATCACTGCAGGATGTGATAATCATCACAACAAGCTGATCAGACTCACTGGCAACATTTACAGAGAACACCTTTGGGATGTGGTAGAACACAGAATAAAAGTGCATCTAAAAAATCTGCAGAAATTGTGTGATGCAATTGTGATAAAATTAGTGCTCACACCCATTACCTTGTGGTTGGTGATTGGATGATGGTGCAGGAGGTGAGGCATTTAAACACAGAGATGCAGACATCAGGGTTTGCTTCACAGAAGTTTTGTTTTCCTTTTTTACTGGTGCCAGCATTTCCTTTGTTGTTTGCCGCTTGCTTAGGGTGGATTGGAAAGTGTGCCTACATTCATTCATAGGCAAATTTGCTACTTGTAATCAGTAAGTGTGGGTTATTTTTACAGCAATAAGTAGTCTAGTAGCAGACATTGTATGAGGTTCTTTGATTCATATTATTTTAATTATAGTTTCACTAGATGTTGTCCTCTATTCGTTCGCTTATACACGTTGGATTTGAGAATCATCCATCACTACATGGTATGTATGGTCTATTTTTTAAAGGGTTCATAACATGATTTTTAATGTTTTCCTTCTGTTTAGGAATGTAATGTATCTGTTTGTGCATGTATATGCTCTGCAAAGTCCCAAAACTCATGTTTTCCCCAAAAGGGATTTATTCTGTCTAACAGAGAACATTGCTCCAGACCTGCCTGAAATGCATCATTCAAAGTCCAAATTTACTTTCGTAATTTCTCTACGTAGGGCGCACAGAGGCTTAGTGGCTCACACCTCCAGGATCGGGGGTTCGATTCCCACCGTGGCCCTGTGTGTGTGGAGTTTGTATGTTGTTCTAGGAGACCTGGATCTCCGGAATTTGTAGTCTCAGCCCTGCCGTTATTTCTTGCTTAATGTAAATACAAGCTGATATAATATGTCAAGTTCATATATTATAACTGCCTTGAAATATGTTTTATGATTAAACTATGTAAAGAACCTCAATCTTGACAGCCCGGGGAAATATAATCGTGTCAGGAGAAAAAGATGTCCAAGAAGAAAAAAGGGAACAAGCCTGTCCCGAGGTATCCAGCAATATGGAGGAAGACAGATCAAAAATTTTCCGCTAAGAAGGCTGAACCTGACGTTCTCCAACGGGACCTGCGAGGTTTACAACTTGACACGCTGGATGTGAAGGGAACTGAGGAACTAATATTGGAAAGTAATCGTTTAATGAAGAAATGTGATAATATAAGGAGTGTCCTGAATAGAAAGGGGGCTGAAGCTGTAATGTTAAAAGACCGTGCTAAATTTAGACGTGCTGAAAACATTAGACGACTAAATCAGAGATATGGGCAAAAATACACTGAGGAAATTAAAAAAGAAGCGCATATCTGTGTCGAGAGGCCAAGGCCGTCTGCTTTAACTACACGGGTGAATGAACTGGAAAGATTGATAAAACAAATTGATATAAAAATGAAGCATGTCCGTGAACCATAAAAGAACATGCATCTTGCTTTCTCAAAAAGCACAGCTTCCTGTTTTTCTCTTAAGAAAGCAAGTAAGCACTCTTCACCAATATGTTGACCTTTATGCTTTTCTGTTAAATGCAAGTAAGTGCTTACATCCTGTTTTTCTCTTAAGAAAGCAAGTTAGCACTCTTTAACAATATGTTGACCTTCATGCTGACAACGCATGTACATTCTATTTCATCTTTATGAAAGCAAGCTAGCGCTGTACGCTTTTCTGTGAAATGACTGCTATATATATGTGAAATGACTGCTATATAAGTTTTTCTCTTCAGAAAGCGAGCTAGCGCACAAAAACCACAATAGATAAAGGTATAAATACTTGGAAGAAGCCAGCATAGAGTTGCCACTTTTCGGGTGAATATTTGGTCATTTTAAGTTCTTGTAAAAGGAAAACCACTATTCAGATCCTGCGTGGTCTAAGGTTTTTCTTTATTTTTTAAAAATAAAAGTTAAAGATAATTGTAATCCTTTTGTTCTTTAATAAACCGAAGTCCATATAAAGGACGATTCTTATACCTGACTGCAAAAGTACGACTCCTTTTGTTATCAACTTCTTCAAAGGAAAGAGAAAGGACTTCAAGGGTTCTCGAGCCCAGAGGCACGAAAGCTTCACTTCCTGAAGAGGTAAGAGAAACTAATTCTATAAACTCTATAAGTTGTATGACAGATTAGCGAGTAAAACGCAGAACACTGGGATAAGGAATTCCAGGAAAACTCTTCAATGTTCTCTTGATGTCCTGTGCTGCGGGGGTTTCCTCCGGGTACTCCGTTTTCCTCCCCCAGTCCAAAGACATGCATGGTAGGCTGATTGGCATGTCCAAAGTGTCCATAGTGTATGAGTGGGTGTGTGAATGCATGTGTGAGTGTGCCCTGCGATGGATTGGCACCCTGTCCGGGGTGTACCCTGCCTTGTGCCCGATGCTCCCTGGGATAGGCTCCAGGTTTCCCCGTGACCCTGAAGAGGATAAGCGGTAGAAGATGGATGGATGGATGGATGGATTTCTCTATGTCATGGAGTGCACTATCAGCATAATCCCCCCCAAAGGCAGCCATGAAGAAAGAAGGTGAGGCTTCAGTGAATTCAGGTGCCATGTCATGGATACCCTGTGTGTTTTGGTGTGAAAGCAAAACCTCTTTGTTTACCCTTCTGAAAACAGATCAGTGGTTACTGTTTAACCAAACATTTGCTTGTTCGCAGCACATTTTACAGAGGACCTGAGCCTGGGTGAATACAAGGCAGGCTATATATGAAGGCTACTCCTGAAAACTGGGGCAATTCCCACTTTGCTTGGACAATCTTGTGCTTCTGAATCAGAACCTGTAAGTCTGTTTGATTATTTTATGAAGTATCTGCTATTAACTGTTCAAATGCGAAGTTTTGTGTTGTGGCTCAGTTGTAGACATCTGCTAGCATGCTAGTGTGGCGATATTCCAATATGAAGGGAAAACGTCTACCCTGCCGACCACACCAGAATGTGGCAATATTCCCAATTGGAGGGAGACGTTTATCCCAAATTCAGTAAATCCAACTACGCCACCCTGGGGGAGAACCAGGGAAATACTCCCAAACAAAAGGCACACAGATAAGTTTCACCAATCGGGGCAAGGAACATGAGAGTGAGACATGAGTATGAATATAAAAAATTATATTTTATTATGACACTTCAGCATCATTTAAAACTTAACATGAAAATATAAAATCACTTTCCCATGAAACACAATAAGGGTTTTAAAACTAAGAACTTCTCCAGACCCAGGCTTGGCAGGGACAAGGCAGGCCAGCTACAACTCGGAAGGTCATCCAAACCCACTGCAAGTCACACCAAAAATCACACTACCTGCACCATAAGGAAGTTGTGTTGGCACACTGAGCATGCTGTGAAGCACACCACCGACTAAATGCAGCTAGCCTCCCCTGTCCCACTAAGACTCACTGGCTCCTGGAGAGAAAGAAGACACCAGTTAACCCAAAATTATACAAACACTAAACAACAAGACACAGAAAGACAAATATTACAAACACTGTGGTATGGTAGCTATAACACCCAGGCCCACTGACACCACCACAAGAAATGGAGGCAGTGGATAGCACCCAAGCAGAACCAGAATTATGGCAAACAGTACAAATGACAATTATGGCCACTATAGCATGGAGACAGTAAGGCTCAACATACACCCTCTCAGTAGTAAAGTGGTTAGGTGGAATAACAAACCTGAAACAGGTTTGAAGCTAGTAAACACTAATTTTACCACTCTCAGATTACTCACGCTTACTATATGTGGTTACAATACAAACCAGACATACATCCAAAACAATAAGTAAAAGCAAAACAATCACTAAGCAAAACACAATAAAGCAAAACAGTCCACTAAGCAAAACAGCAGCAGCATCACATGTAGCGTCTTCGGCTAGAAGTTCGTCTTAGAGAAGACTTAGCTCAATTCCACACTCTTACCTTAACACAAAGATCAGAGTGTCAACCTAAATCTACCAAGCCCCAATGTGAAAAAGGGAGAGGTACACTTACCCTTAGATTGAACAAACACCAGACGCGAAGTTGTATAATTACTCACAGGCACTGCGGCTCGACATACATACTCATCATTCAGCCACCGGCTAAATGTTGCGATCACTTTACGCGATCTCTGGCACCAATTCACCACAATGCACGCACCACCATGCACGCGCCACCAGCGCCGCTCTAAAACTATAAAAACAAGCAAATTAGCCTTGAGGTATTCACCTCATTACGCCGTGACAAAGCCTGAATGTACCTGAAAAGAAGTGGGAACCCGGAAATGCCAGGGGAGCGAGGGACTCGGAATTACCAAGACACCTATCTGCTTACCAAAATAAGGGTCCTTAATTAATCGGGTAGCTCTCATCCTATTAGCAAAACCAATAGGATAGCCAAATCACTTACCCTGCCACACTAGCTAAAGTTTGCTAAGTTGCCCCATTTTTTTAAGTATTTGTTTGTATGTTGGTGGTCTGACAGAGATGTTGATTGTAGCTGCTGTTGTGATTGTATCTTAAAACAGTTTATATCAATCGAATCACAAGAATCCTAGCTTATAGGGGGTGGGGGGGATTCACACTGTATCTGAAAGGTAAGAGAGTTACAAAAAAAACCTTACCAACGTGAAACCTTCTGCTCAAGTCGTGCTTGCAAACCTGCTTTGGCTTGATCAACCCCATTTTCTGACTCTGGCTCAAACTGATATGGTAAAACTGATAACATGTTGCTTAATAGCTTAGAATTGCTTTAGAAGCCTTGGAGGCTAAAGCTAACCCAAAGGGTGTTACTTTTCTGACACACTTATGAGGCTTTTGGCCAATCACATGCAACACGTAAGCTGGCCATTCAGAGCACTCTGGACTTTTTGGAAGGAGGGTCTTTAAATAAATTGGAGCGTTTCAGGCAGCCTGGGAATAGAGACACTGCAATAATGTACATTATGACAAATAATGCATTTTTTGAACATTAAAGTATGTTATCCTATTTTATTACACCCAATAAACAAAATAATTAATGTTTAAAAATCATGATATGATTCCTTTAACATGGAACAAACAGAACTCTGTTTGTTGGTGGCATGTAGTAACCCACGGATTTGAATGTTTTGGTCTTGGATGATTGCTGCTCTTTTGGTACAGGCTTGTAGCGTGACTTCAAAGATCACTTTGCAAACTGTGGTGCTCAATTGCACAGCGCGCTGACTTGCGTGGACATTTTTATGTCTTCACCCCCAACATTGCTGAGAAGCAGCCAGCGTGCTTTGGAGCTGATTTGCCTTCTACTTGCACATTGCATTCTTTTGGTGCAAGTGTGTTAAGTTGTTTTTTTTCCCCTCTGTTTCCGTGTGTGTGTGTGTGTGTGTGTGTGTGTGTGTGTGTGTGTGTGTGGAGGGAGAGAGAGAGGGAGAGAGAGAGAGAGAGAGAGTTTTATTTATTTTTATCTTTTTTTTTCTTTAGTTGGTTCATAAATATATTGAAGTAATTTTAAACTCATTGTTTTTGGAATTAATTTTTTGGTGTTCATTTACATTTTGGTTTATTTATTTGGGTTATCGCTTCTTGGTTAGCCAATCGGGTTCTGTGCCCCCCCCTCCTTTCTTACTGTTGTTTCCCTTCTTACTCTCTGTGACTTAGCCGCTGTTTTTTTTTGTTTTTGTTTTTTGTATGCGTTGGCTGTGACATGGTGTTTGACGTTGAAGTGTAGCTACTTTTTGCCTTATATTTCTTCAGTGTACAGGACTCTTCCCTTTTCTTATTCCTCTTGACTGGTTTAGTGCCTCCATCCCCATTGGCATCGTTCCCCCTTACAAGTATTTTTTTTTGGGGGGGGGGGTCCGTGGGTCCACAGCCCCCTTCTGTGGAGATGCCACACAATCACATGAACATGGAATGGAATTTCAAATGTTTCCAACATCTTGTGCAGTCCATGCCACAAAGAATTGAGTCTGTTTAGAAAGCAAAGGGATGCCCCAGTATTAGTATGGTGCATCAATGTCTTTTATTGCTGTAGCACCCAAATTTCCCATCAGGTATCCATCCATCCATCCATCCATCCATCCATCCGGCAAATAATTAAAGACAGAAAAAGGATGGTTTTTCCATAAGCTTGTTCATAGCTTTCCCATCTGCAATTCCAGTCATGTCTTTATGTACATTACTATCAACTTAGGGGCAGTGGTGGCTTGGTGGTTAAGGCTCTGGGTTACTTATTGGAAGGGCGGGGGTTCAAGCCCCAGCACTGCCAAGCTGCATCATAGCTGACCCTGCACTCTGACCTCAACTATCTGTCATGCTGGGGTATGTGAAGAAAAGAATTTCACCGTGCTGTAATGTATATGTGATCAATAAAGACTCATTATAACAATGATAAATAAAATACTTCTGTTTTTAGTGTACCATCATTTCATTTGGCCACATTAAAATGCATGAATATATGCAGCATGTATAATGGTCTAGGACACATCATATGAAACCATTTAGTGAATTTGCAGGCACACAATTTATGTATTTATTTGGAAAACACTTATTTCCAAAACAACTAAACATGAAGGAGAAACAAATATAAGCATATACCTGAGCAGTTGCAGGTTAAAGGCTCAAAGTATTTGCTCAAAGGCCACAGTGCACCTGAGGCAGTTTTAGACTTTCCATTCACTGGCATAGAAGTTTAACCATGGACATACCACAGTATATTTGCTAGGAGAAATAACCAAAAATGAACTGCCTAAATCATATGTAATGCTTTGAAAGAAGATAACCTAATTATTGAATTCAGGTGTTTCAGTCCATTGAATTGATCAAGTAAAACATTCATGGTAATTTATCTACATAAAACACAAGCACTTGATGGATTGGCCTTTTGGCTCAGATAAATTCAGATAAATGGTCTATGTATAAATATTATAGAATTCAGACATATAACAGTTTAATTGGAGATACAGTAATAACAAGGCATGCTCAAATATTCCATGATAACAAAACTATTTCCATTTTAAACAGCTGTCTCTCAGGAACAATCTCATTACTTGCTTCCGTATTTTAGTCAATTTTAATCCATAGATAAGGGGATTTAAAATGGGGGGTATAAAGAGGACATCCAGTGCCATGAAATTTCGCAAAGATTGAGGCAATGAATTTGAACCATATCGACTGTAAAAGACATCAAACAATAATGCAATGGTGATGTTCAACAGTGCCACTAAGTGTGGCACACAAGTCTGCATGAATTTATATGTGCTCTCCTTTGACTTCCTGCAATTTTTAATCAAGTGAATATATGAGAATGTAATCAGTACTGCATGTCCAAAATATGTTAATATAACTATGTATCCAATTACATTATTTACTGTTGTAGTGGAACAGGCCAGTTTAGCAACTGCCCAGGTTTCACAATAAATCTTTTCAATAGTTGAGCCACATAAGGTCAGTCTTGATGCTAATATGACTACAACAGACATGCAAATAATTGGTGGAAGCCAACAAAAAATTATACATTTGACAATTTTTTGATTTGTCATTTCTGAATGGTACTCTAATGGTTTACATATTGCAACATACCTGTCATAGGCCATTACTGTTAAAGTTGAAAAATCACACAAAGCAGAAGAATAAATAACAAAAACCTGAGTAAGACATCCTGCATATGAAATAACATGAAATGGGGACAGTAAGTCATACATGAATTTAGGGTAGAAGCCAGAAGTGCCATATAGTGTATTTATACACAAATTACACAAAAATATGTACATAGGCTCATGAAGCTGCTTATCTGATGCAATGCAAAAAATTATTGTAATGTTACACAACAAGATAAACTGATAAATCAATATAGTCAAGGAAAATAATGCATATCTTTCCTCCATTGTCATATTTAATCCAGAGAGAGTGAACACAAACATATTGGAAACATTCTCCATCTGTAATGGAAATAAGCAATTATATTAAAGATTAGTCTTTAATAGGTAGATGCTACACAACTAGGTACAAACCTTCCAGCATTATTTCCTCTTTCCCATTGGGCTTCTCTGCTGGTCAGACACACTTGCACATCAAAGAGTACATCAAAGCAAACAAGTATTAATATTTTGCAATGCTCATAGGTTTTGACTCCTCTGCACATTTTTATTGTAATAATAATTAGGTTTTATTTTTTTATTCTGGAACAATGTATACAATATGCAATGGTTTAACATAGTGCCTACATATCTTAATACTAACACAAGCAAAGCTTTGCAGATAACAATCTACAAAGCACATTAAACCTCAATGCTTCTTTTACATATATTATTTCTAAGAAGGTAGAAGGTTAGATATTCAGAAAATATGGCAACTAAAATGTGTCATCAGAATTCACAATTATACAGCTCTCCAAACTCTCCAGAAAACATTATTTTAATATTAGTTAACTTTATCTGTCAGGCAAAGTATACAGTGCATTGCCTTTTATTAAAAGCAAATAAATAAATAATTGTCATACCATCCTGTGCCTTTGTCCTCCAATATAGAGGATGGATCATCTTTTTATAAGCAGTGTGGCAATGCTTCATCACCACTAATTATGTCCAGTTCCCTTTAGACTTCTACCACTTCATACAGTGTATTTAAAATAGGAATACTGCCGCAAAACAACTTCTTTGTGTACGCCACCCAGCAGATGATCTGGGGACATTTGTGTTCACAATACAGAGCCTTGCATAAGTACAAAGTACAAAATACAATTGTAAATTTCACTTAATAGATATTCCACTGAAAGTAAAAAGAATATACACCTATCAGCCAAGACATTAAAACCACTGACAGGTGAAGTGAATAACATTATCTCATTACAGTAGCACCTGTCAAGGAGTGGGATATATTAGGCAGCATGTGAACAGTCAGTTCTCAAAGCTGATGTGTTGGAAGCAGGAAAAATGGGCAAGAGTAAGGATCTGTGCGACTTTGACAGGAGCCAAATTGTGATGGCTAGACTATAGGGTCAGAGCATCTCCAAAACAGAAGGTCTTGTGGTGTGTTTCTGGTATGTAGTAGTTAATACCTACCAAAAGTGGTCCAAGGAAGGACAACTGGTGAACCATTGACAGGGTCATGGGCACCCAAGGTTCAGTGATGTGCATGGGGACCGAAGGCTAGCCTTTCTGGTCAATCCCATAGAAGAACTAATGTAAGACAAACTGCTGAAAAAGTTCATGCTGTCTACGATGATAAGGTGACAGAACAAAGTGCATCTCAGCTTATAGCATATGGGGCTGTGTAGCAGCAGCAGATAGGTCCAATTTCCAATGCTGATCCCTGTCCACCACCGAAAGCACCTACAATGGGCACGTGAGCATCAGAACTGGACCATGGAGCAATGGAAGAAGGTGGCTTGGTCTGATGAATCACATTTTCTTTTACATCATGTTGATGGGCTGGTGTGTGTGTATCACTTACCTGGGGAAGAGATGGCACCAGGATGCACTATGGGAAGAAGGCAAGCCAGGGGAGGAAGTGTGATGCCTAGTGACAGTGGTCTCTTTCAGTGGGATAATGTGCCCTGCCATAATGCAAACATTGTTCAGGAATGGTTTGAGGAACATGAGACAAAGATCAAGGTGTTGACTTGGCCGCCAAATTCCCTAGATCTCAATCTGATTGAGCATCTGTGGGATGTGCTGGACAAGTCTCATTCGTGCATTTAAAAATCTGATCCATCAGGGCCCCACCTTGCAATTTACAGGACTTAAAGGATCTGTTACTAATGTATTGGTGCCAGATATCACAGCACACATTCAGAGGTCTTGTGGTCTTGTTTTGGCAGCACACAGAGGATCTGCACAATATTAGGCAGGTGATATTAATTTTATAGCTGATCAATGTATACTACACTCACCAAACACTTTATTAGGAACACGATACTAATACTGGGCAGGACCTCCCTTTGCTCTCAAAACAGCATCAATTCTTTGTGGCATGGATTCCACAAGATATTGGAAACATTCCTTTGATTCTGGTCCATGTTGACATGATTGCATCATGCAATTCCTGCAGATTTGTCATTTGCCTCTCCCATTCTACCACATCCCAAAGGTGTGCTATTGGATTCAGATCTGGTGACTGGGAAGGCCACTGAAAAACATTGAACTCATTGTCTCATTCATGAAACCAGTTTTAGATGACTTTTGTTTTGTGATGGTGCATTATCATGCTGGAAGTAGCAACTAGAAGATGGGTAAATTGTGGAAATGAAGGGATGTACATGTTTGGCAACAATACTCAAATGGGCTGTGGCATTCAAGAGATGATTAATTAGTATTAATGGGCCCGAAGTGTGCCAAGAAAACATTCTCCACACCATTGCGCCACTTCCACCAGCCTGGACTGTTGGGTCCATGGATTTTATGCTGTTGGTGCAAAATTTTGACCCTACCATCTGTGTGCCTCAGTAGAAATCGAGATTTATCAGACCAAGCTGCATTTTTGCAGTCTTCAGCTGTCCAGTTTTGGAGACCCTTTACCCACTGCAGCCTCGGCTTTCTGTTCTTGGCTGAAAGAAGTGGAATCCAACATGGTCTGCTGCTGTTGTAGCCCTTCTGCCTCAGGGTTGCATTCTAAAATGCTTTTCTGCTCACCACAATTGTGCAGATTATTATCTGAGTTACTGTAGACTTTCAGTTAGTTCAAACCAGTCTGACCATTCTATACTGACCTCTCTCATTAACAAGGTGTTTCTGTTCACTTAACTGCTCCTCACTGGATGTTTTTTCTTTATTGCACCACTCTAACAACTCTAGAGACTGTTGTGAGTGAAAATCTCAGGAGATCAACAGTTATAGAAATACTCAAACCAGCCCATCTGGCAGCAACAATCATGGCATGGTCAAAATCACTGAATTGATTTTTTTCCACATTCTGATGGTTAATGTGAACATTAGCTGAAGCTGCTGGCCCATATCTGCATGATATTATGCATTGCACTACTGCTACACAATTGGCTGAATAGATAATTCCATGAATGTTTAGGTATACAGGTGTTCCTAATAAAGTGTTCAGTGAGTGTATATGAGCAAAGGTATGTCTACAACTCATTTGGGTATTTCTGTCCGTATTTTAAAAGACTATGGCAAGAGATATAGTGCACAATTTTTACTGATTTCTCTCTATTGTGGAAATATATAGTGATTGTGTTTCTTGATCATGACAAAGCCAGTGAACAGAATTATTTTATAATAAATACAATCTTATTTAATTTCATTTTCATAAATGAAAAGTTCCACTCTAAGCCTTCATACATAGTCTTTTATAAGGAGTTTGAGCAGTATCTGAATCTTATTAGTTTAGCTGAGAATTTAAAAAAAAAGCTATTAAAACGTTGACTATTTGTAACGATCTTGGTATTATTTTTTCTTTAGATCTATAACTCATTGTATAGTTTATCTGCATATTTACTCATGTTATTGTCCTTTTGTTATTAATTACCCCTGGCCTTTTTACATTATTTATATTTAGTTTATTTCTTTTGTTTTTTTTCTTTCTCATCCAACTTGTAATGTCCTTCCAAGTTTAGATGCCCTGTTTCGTATCCAATACTCTGTTATGGAAATTATTTGTCAATTTAAAGATTAAAAATTTTACTGTTAATATGGCTTCCTGTTAACTGGTTCATCAGGTAAGGATGCCTGAGTGGAAATAAACTGTCACGTAAGTGAGTAGAGACGGATACAGAGGTGGGTAGAATGGCCAAAAATTTTACTCAAGTATAAGTAAAACTGCTTATAAAAATAATTACTAAAGTAACAGTAAAAGTAATAATGTTAATAATTACTTGAGTAAGAGTAAAAAGTATCCAATTAGAAGACTACTCAAGTAGCAAGTTACTGGTTACTTTAGAATCTGATTAAAATGAAGGGAAAATCCTGAATCTCCAACCACATGGAGAACTGTAAGTCACACCTCTCCTTGCGTGTTTTTGTGTTCCCCGAGGGATTCAGAGGTCGGTGCCAGAATTCTGGGATGAGGCTGAGGCTCAAGGGCAGGATTGGCAGATGAACAGAGAAGAGAACTGGAGGTGAAAGGTGCCTGGGGTTGGCTGGCTCTCTCTTTGACCTGCTCCCACACGGGGTTATCCATCCTGATAGCCAGGGAGATTAGTTGGTCGAGGGAGTCTGACCAAGTGAGATCAATCTTCAATCAGACAAGGAGTGAACTGGAGTGCTGCGCGTACACACACACTCACACACACACACACACACAGAGAGAGAAGCAAGAGGGAGAGAAAACACTGGAACACAGGGAAGTAGACAGGATCTGGCTGGACTATGACATTTCTGGTCTTATTAGTGAAGTGATGACATAGCTTGTCAAAAAAGAGACAATAAAATGTCAACAATAAAAACAGAAAATTTAAAGAAAGAATATTTCTCTTTTATAGGTTTAAAAAACAAAGTTCTCCAGCTTAACTTGGACAAAATATTAATTACATTTATTTAACTTTCTGGTATTTATAAAGTCACTATCTATTATTTTTTTGTAACTGATGCAATTAAAAATAATTGTGCAAACATTTCTTCATCTTTGGCCATTATATTGAAGATCTAGTAAGCTTGTGTCCATTTATTTTCATATATTTATAATTTAACTGTTGTAAAGCATAAAATAAAAAATAAAAAAATAATAATGCTTGGTAATAAAGTATGGGGAAAGACTGGGAAACTGTTAATAGAATGTTGGCATTAACAGTGAAAGAAATAAAACAACAAATTTATGACTGAAAGTTTCTGAATGAATAAAAGACATTTAATATCATAGTACTGTCACGTAATGGAGGCACAGACAGAAGCAAGTGCAGGTATGGCAGTTTAATAAAACAACAAGGCCACAGGAACAGGCAGAGGTCAGGCAAACAGTACAAACAAGGCAGGGCAAAGAGACGAGGTCGAAAAGGTGAGCAAAGTCAAAAACCAGAATAAACTGACACAGTATAAGACTTGGTTTAGACAGAGATACAAGGCAATTGAGCGTATACTTCGCAACTAGATGAGTGAATGAGAGTCTCTTAAAAGGAGTGGTGTGTGTGTAATTTGAATCAGGTAGATCTAATTAGAACTCTGGAGCTGGTGAACGTGTGTGTGTGCGTGTGTGTGTGTGTGTTTGTGTGTGTTTGGGAAGTGTAGCTTTTGTCAGCCATGGTGCATTCTGGGAAATGAAGTTGCTGGTTTGCGGAGATATGACAAGTGTAGTATATGTATTAATTATAGGTCAGAATTAAGAATGGGACATATTCATTTTGTATTTATGACAGTATATTTATTTAAGATCAAAAATATTTCCTGATAACTGGCACCCGTTCCAGGGTGTACCCCGCCTTGTGCCCGACGCTCCCTGGGATAGGCTCCAGGTTCCCCTTGGCCCTGAAAAGGAGTAAGCGGTAGAGGATGGATGGATGGATGGATATTTCCTGATATTAATAAACCATGGTAGCTACTCAATACATGATAGCATGGCAAAAGGTTCAGCCTGCATGTAGAGAAGCAGTACTCTTTTTTTATTTACAAAAAAAAAAAATTAGATGATGTTGAATTTTTCTGCGAATTTCAGGAAAATTAAGGCCATAAACAACAGGATTTAGCAGGGGAGGTATAATCAGAAACTCTAATGACAGAATGATAGCTATTACTGGAGGTAAATTTTCAAAACGGGTAAAGGTCATTTCACAGAAAATGGTAATTGAGTAGTTAAGAAAAGTCACTAGATGAGGAAGGCAAGTATGATAAGCTTTGCTCTTTAATTCTTTTGAAGACTTCTGACAAATCATAATAATTTTAATATAAGAATACAAAATGAAACTAAATGGGATCAAAACTGTAGTTACTAGTACAGCAAAACCATAAATGTTGTCAAAAGTAGCATTTTCACAAGAGAGCTTTGCAATGATCCAGTTGTTGCAATACAATTTTCTTAAGTCATTACCACACAGTCTTAGTCTAGCAGTGAAAATAATCCCAAGACCAATAGAAAGCATTGGATAAATCCCAGAAATAGCTACCATAAGAGTAAGCACCCTGGGTGTCATAATGCTGTGGTATTGCAATGGCTTACATATAGCAACAAATCTGTCATATGCCATTAATGTTAAGATTGTAAATTCACATGATGCATAGGTATAAATGACAAACGTTTGTACATGACATCCAGAACGAGTAATTGAGTGAGAATATAATAACAAATCAGTTAGTAATCTTGGAAAGAAGCCAGCAGTGCCGTAAAGAGAATTAATTGATAAACATGCTATCAAAATGTACATAGGCTGGTGCAACGGAGATTGTATAAATATTACAAGAATAATAATGACATTGAAGAATACGATAGTACAGTATAGCAGAGATCCTAAAATGAAGTAAAGGTATCGAAAGTGGCCCAAGTTTTCAAACATGGAGAAATAAAGAAGAGTATCATTTTCCATTACACTCAAAAACTTTGATGTCATTGTCTTGAACTGAAATGAAAGAACAGAGAATTTTGTACATTATACATTGACATTTTATCCACAGAAATGTTATTACCAATACTCTACTCTCATTATTATAAAAAAAAATAAAAACTTAAATAAATGACAATAATATTATAATATAAATTTATGCTTAATTACTGAAACAATTCATTATTAAACTGAGAAGCATACTGTACCTTATTACAATTCAAATTAACTGCATTAATATCTGCAAGAAAAGGTTCCATGTGAATATCTAAGCATTCAACACACCTGAGCTTATATAGTATATGACAAGTCACTAAGGATTTCCCTTTGTGTTCATGTAAGTACATTGCTGATTAGCTGTAAGTATCTGATATTTAAAGACTACATGTAACTTAAGTCATAAAGCATATTTCAAACTCTGAAAGTAGTGTATTATGATTTTTATGTGTGCTGTAACTACAAAGTAGTTAAATTGGTAAGCTATTCAAATAAACAAGTGTCAGAATACATATTTCCCCTTACTGTTGGTGGCACTAGAGGGTTTGAGATAGAGACTCCAAAATTGCTCTGGTTAATGTTAAGATTGTGTGCAAAATTTCATAACTTCCCCGTTCTATGGGCTGCCATAGACATAAGAGCAGAACAAGCAGAAGAAGAAGACTAATGAATACTAACAAAAGAACACTAAAGAACACTAACGAAAGCAACAATGAGTTGCTCAGTGTCCAGTACATCCAGTTCCAAGTCCATCACCCATCACCCATCATGAAGGACCAGTTTCCACTCTATCAATGCCCACTTTCAGTGAGTCTTTCTAAATATTTGTTCCCTCAAGCCTCCTTGATTTCTGTTCAGTTAAGGCACTCAGAAGGTGTCTCTACTCTTACAGCACTGATTGAATCCATACAGCAGGAAACTTCATCAACTGAACCATTTCCAAAAATTTCAAGCTCTGCCTACAACCTCTCCAACATATCTTCAACATCCTCTTCAAATTCAAGCCTTTGATGGAGGCCCCATTGGAGGAGATTCCTTCACACATAGCACCAAACTGCTCCAACTTCAAATCAGTGCCCTTCATCATGAAACCATCTGCTTGTTAATCACTGTCACCTCCAAGTATCTCATCGTCCTTGGTTTTCCCTGGATGCAAAAGCACAACCCTCTTATTTCCTGGACAGATCATCATCTGGTCATCACAATGCTAAAAATCATGTTTTCATGTGCCTGCAGTGCTAACTGCATCCACTGGTCAATGAGTTACTGAGAAACCTTGAGACCCACTATAGTCAAGCATCTGCAAACATTTCATTCAGGGCTTTAGCTCAATCACAAGCCCACTAACCACTCTGGTAAAGATAGGTCTCAAGAAAGTGGAATTCCGAGGTTAATCAGGTCTTAACATTTGTTATGGCCCTCCTTTTAATGTCTAGGAGTATAAGGGACATAACATATTTTTGAAATAAGGTAAATTAAAGTAAAGAAATTTAAGTAGGGAATTAGGAAATAATCACTATTGAGATATGATGTATTGAAATGCAGAATGAGAATGATGCTGGAATGAGTTTTGTTTCTGTATTAAATATAAATGATACAAATATTTACAGGCAATAGTACAAAATAAGTAACAAGTATTTACAATAAACAGGGGAGCAATTATATAACCAGTATATACATGGAACAGGGTTAGAACACAGGAGAGAGAGACAATGAGCGGGGCTAAATCAAAGAAATAAACAAAACAAAACAATCACAATCTCTCGATAGCCGCAGTTCTTACCTTACTAATGTCCCAAAAATAAAGAGAACAAATAAACAACCTTCGGCTCAGGAGCAGCGTACCTTAACTACTCTAGTTATATAAGCAAAAGATACAAATGATGGCACCCGCTCCTTACCTAGTGTGTATATACAATTTCAAACTCTACTTGCTGTACAATGTTTGTCACGTGATGTACTACCCTATCCACTCCTCTCTGGTCTGGTAGGTAGTGGAAGATCTGAGTCACCATACAAAAAGTTGTAGCACAATAACACTCAAAATAAGTTTGAAATGACTGAACTGTAAGGAATAAACAAAGGTTGTTCTAACTAAATAAACCCAAGGAACGATTCTTGTGTTACTCATCCAACAAAGCAATTAACAGAATGAGCGTCAGTTGGATAAACAACCGAGCTATCATTATTGCCGTCTTCAACCTTCTCTCTTTTCTCTTTCCCTTTCCCTTATCACTCCCAGGTTTATATACAATGTCATCGTGCTCTGATTCGGTCTTCGAGTGATGACGTAAAGATGACTGATGATGATGATTGATGTGGTATACAGCCAATAGCAAGAACCTAAGAGTTTTGATAGTGGAGGGAAAGTGAAAGTGGAGAAAACACACACCAAACAAGATATATGACCCTTGGGTCATAACAACATGACTAAAGGAAGCATTCACTTCATCCCCCAGTCTCAGACACCCAGATCCACCAAAACTCTGCATAGTCGAGGTGGATGCCTCTGATATAGGAGTCAGGGCAGTTTTCTCACAGAGTTTCAGAGAGAAACCCAAACTACATCTAGTCGCCTTCTTCTCGAAAAAACTCACACTATCCAAATGTAATTGTGACGTGGGGAACAGAGAACTGCTGGCTGTAAAATTTGCACTGGAAGAATGGAGACACTGGCTCAAGAGTGTCCTGCATGCCTTCATATTGACCAATCATTAGAACCTTGAATGTCTGAGAACTGCTAAATGACTTAACTCTCGCCAAGCCTGATATTCACCTGGTTCCAGTTTACCATCTCATTTCAAAAGGCACCAATAATGGTAAAGCAGATGCTCTATGGTAAAACATCTAGGATTAATAGAACATCTTGAAATAATTGTATGTAGCTTAAGTTTACTAAATACATTAAGAGTATAGATTTTGATTGCAAGCATTATCCAATGTAGTATATTTCATTTTTGTCAGGTACTACATATTTGTGCACCACGGGTTTGACATAGTCATTGCCAGAATGCGATGGAATACAAAGTTAAATAAGCAGACAGATTTTCTTCCATTGTCCCAAATTCCTTCAGTGACATTGGTAATTCTTGGACATGGAAGATTTTGTACTATTACTTTTATTAATTGTAGATTAATTATGAATTCTTAAACAATTCAGAAAAGGGAAGACCCCAAAATCATGGATGCTGTATGTCACGATCTCGCTGGCAGATGGCGCTGTGGCGACAATGTGCACGAGCAGCTTCAGCGCGCGCATGTGTACGTGCTTGAAGTGCGCATGGACGTTAAAACTGTGTCAAGTGTTGCCAGCTGTCGGCAATTAAGAGAATGCTGACTGGTTATTTAAACCCCTCCTGTTGCTGCGCACATCGCACGGCATTAAAGTTAAGCAGAGAAAGGACGAACAGAGAAAGGACGAACAGAGAAAGGACGAACAGAGAAAGGACGAACAGAGAAAGGACGAACAGAGAAGAAGACGGACGAATAATGGTGACAGGTTGTGATGTTGCCATGCTCTATCTGTTTTCCTGTTCCTTAGCTTATGCCTTGTTAAGAGTATTTATGCCATGCCAGAGTTAAGAGCGTTTATGCCATGCCAGAGTTAAGAGTGTTTATGCCCTGCCATAGTTAAGAGTGTTCATGCTATGCCTTAGCTAAGAGTGTTTATGCTATGCCTAGTTGAGAGTGTTTATGCCATGCCTTAGTTAAGAGTGTTTATGCCATGCTGGTGTTAAGAGTGTCATGTCATTGTTTAATGAGTGTTCATGTCTAAGTTAAAGGGGTAACTTAGGGGTAACTTGCCTGAGTTAAAGGAGTGTTCTTGCCTAACATAAATGAATGTTTCGTACCTGAGTTAAGCTACTGTTTCTAGGCATTGTCCTGTTCTAAGTTTTGTGCTTCAAGTCTCATCCCGAGTTGAGGGATAGGTGTTTCCGTTGTAAGTCTTTAGCTTACGTCGTCACTCCTGCGCTTACTTCCTGTGTTGAGTCCTATGTCATAACAGAATGCCGCGCCAAACTATGGAAGTAGCAGGAGGGCACCTTATTGGGAGGCGCTCGGACTACTGGCCGCATTTCCAGTCCATGCAGTTCCTGCAGAGGTTCGCTGCCGAGCTCCCAGCGGTGACAGCGGGATTGGGGAGCTACCTGCTGGAATTCCTCTGCAGTTGCCAGGTTTATTTCTGGAGCCTGGCGTATCCCAAGCCTACCAAGAGCCAGTGGATCAGGTTCTTGGTGTCCCGGTTTTGCCGCCCGGCCAGGGACTGGGCGGAGGAACTGGTGAGTGCTGGGTCCCCCGCTCTCCAGGATGTCACCCAGTTCACGGAACTGTTTGTCGAAGAGTTCTACCGGCCAGGACATCTTCGTGGTCTGGATCTGCTGGGGTAGCGGGTCAATGGAAAGCCCCAGCCTGACCCGCCCTTCCTCCTTTTCTACAAGTGGGTGGACATGCTAGACTCAGCAGCTCCCAAGTGGGCGAACATGCCCGAATCCGCAGCTTCGCGTCAGGTTCCAGTCAACGTGGTGGAGAGGACACCGAGATGCATGTCTGAGGGCTGCGGGAGGGAGACTCCGTTACAATGCCCCACCTGCAAGAAACTGGGTCTCCAAGAAGTGTTCTACTGTTCAAAGGAATGCTTCAAGAGCAGCTGGCAGGAGCATAAACGCCTACACCGGAAAGCCCATGTGGAGCTCCAGCCCGAGGTCAACCTGGCGACCTCTGGGCCCCCGTCTGAGGTTAACCTGGCAACCTCAGGACCCCAGCTTGAGACCTATGGGGAGGTCTAAGCTCAGGAGCTCCAGCCTGAGGTCAACCTGGTGACCTCTGGGCCCCCATCTGTGGTCAACCTGGCGGCATCAGAGCTCCAGCCCGAGACCTACAGGAAGGTCTCAGCTCCGGAGCTCCAGCCCGAGGTTAACCTGGCGACCTCTGCGCCCCCGTCTGAGGTTAACCTGGTGACCTCAGAGCCCCAGCTTGAGACCTCCAGCCCGAGGTCAACTTGGCGACCTTGAATCTCCAGCCCAAGGTCAACTTGGCGACCTCGGAACTCCAGCCAGAGACCTGTGGGGAGGTCTCTGCCACTGAGAAAGCTGTCCCATTGTCCTGTCCCACCGAGAAGGCTGTCCCGTTGTCCTGTCCTGCTGAAGAGGCTGTCCCGCTGTCCTGTCCCGCCAAGGATGCTGTCCCGCTGTCCTGTCCTGCCGCAGAGGCTGTCCTCCTGTCCGGTCCTGCTGAGGAGGCTGTCCCGCTGTCCTGTCCTGCCGAGGAGGCTGTCCTGTTGTCCTGTCCCGCTGTCCTGTCTTGCCGAGGAGGCTGTCCTGCTGTCCGGTCCTGCCGAGGAGGCTGTCCCGCTGTCCAGTCCTGCCGAGGAGGCTGTCCTGCTGTCCAGCCCCACAAAGGATGTCCCTCCGAGCTCCAGCCCTGCAGAGGACGTTCCTCCAAGCTCCAGCCCCGCAGAGGACGTCCCTCTGAGCTCCAGACCCGCTGAGGACGTCGCCCAGCGTTCCAGTCCCGCTGAGGACGTCGCCCAGCATTCCAGTCCCGCTGAGGATGGCTCCCAGCATTCCAGTCCCGCTGAGGAAGGCGCCCCGAGCTTCAGTCCCACTGGGGGTGGTGCTCCACCTGTCTGCTGCCCGGCAGAGGCCGCTCTGTTTTCCGATGCATCAAGAGACAGATTACACAGGGGCCCAGGACCCCGTTGGAGGGGGGTTTTGGCGCTGCAGGTGGAACACCTTTGGGTTCTGTCACGATCTCACCGGCAGATGGCGCTGTGGCGACAACGTGCACGAGTGGCTTCAGAGCGCGCATGTGCACGCGCTTGAGGTGCGCATGTACTTTAAAACTGTGTCAAGTGTTGCCAGCTGTCGGCAATTAAGAGAATGCTGACTGGTTATTTAAACCCCTCGTGTTGCTGCACACGTCGCGCGGCATTAAAGTCAAGCAAAGAAAGGACTAATGGAGACAGGATGAACAGAGAAGAAGACGGAACGAATACTGGTGCCAGGTTGTGATGTTACCTAGCTCTGTCTGTTTTCCTGTTCCTTAGCTTATGCCTTGTTAAGAGTGTTTATGCATGCCAGAGTTAAGAGTGTTTATGCTATGCCTTAGTTAAGAGTGTTCATGCCATGCTCTAGTTAAGGGTGTTTATGCTATGCCTAGTTGAGAGTGTTTATGCCATGCCCTAGTTAAGAGTGTTTATGCCATACCTTAGTTAAGAGTGTTTATGCCATGCCCTAGTTAAGAGTGTTTATGCTATGCTTTGTTAAGAGCGATTGTGCCATTTCATAGTTGTTGCCGGTGTTAAGAGTGTCATGTTGTTTAATTAGTGTTCATGCCTAAGTTAAAGGGGTGTTCTTGCCTGAGTTAAAGGAGTGTTCTTGCCTGAGTTAAAGGAGTGTTCTTGCCTAAAATAAATGAATGTTTCGTACCTGAGTTAAGCTACTGTTTCTAGGCATAGTCCTGTTCTAAGTTTTGTGCTTCAAGTCTCATCCCGAGTTGAGGGATAGGTGTTTCCGTTGTAAGTCTTTAGCTTAAGTCCAAATAAAGACATCACTCCTGCGCTTACTTCCTGTCTTGAGTCCTGTGTTGTAACACTGTGTTTGTGGCTGATAATTAACTAATTTCACATTTGTTCATTATCGACAATTGGGTGATCATTTGAAATTGCATTATGTGAACGTGTTTGAGTTTGATGTTCTTTGCATACAAGTGACTTGCACAGTAGTTCATAAGGCAGGAAGACTCTTGCTGCTTGCAATGTACTGAATGTTCTTGTGTGTAGTATTCAGATTACTCTACAGATATTTATTTTTTTAAAGACGTATATAAATATTTCAAGAGATGTTGACAGGCTAAATATTTATTTTGTGTATTCTTGACACTACATCTATGGGCAGAAATTACATAATGTATAATATAATTTTAATTACTTTTTGAAGTCTCCAAACTTCTTGAGTAACTTCAGGGTATGGTGCTCATGACACCTACCGACGTACATAATGATATGCCAATGCGTTTGTAAAATATAGCATTTTACTCTAAAATTCAAAATGGCTGATGCTCAAAATCGCCAACATGGGAGAATTGGGTACAGTTTGACATGATATGCCGTACTGAATCTAATGAGGCAAGTCTGGTGATTATTGGTCAACCTGTTCAGGAGTTATAAACAAAAATAGCCATTTTTCATATCTTGTGACCTAAACTGTGCAGGCCTCAAGTTATGCTTGTGATGTGACCCATACCAAGTTTCATCTTAATATGCCAAACCGTTGCGGACAGACAGCCTCATGTCCATTTTGGCATGCTATTCATCGAATTTGTTGATGCACTATACGAGAACAGTTGAGTCTATCAAAAAGTTTTTGATGACTTCTTTTTCATCACTGTCTGAAGATGATCTGATTCAGTTTTGGTGAAAATCGGACAAACAGCATAGGAGGAGTTAGAAATAGTAGGTTTTTCCGAAAATTCAAAATGGTGGAAAAATGTTTATGACATCATATATCTGAATCATCTTGAGCCAATGAATCAGAGTAAAAAATAATTTTGTTTCTAGTCCTTACGGTTCAAAAGTTATTAGCATAAACATGAGTGCAAATTTGGACAGTTGGTGGCGCTAGAGAGATTTAGTTAGAGACCGCAAATTTGCTGTATTAACAGTTCAGACTTTCCTCTATCTATCTGCCAAATTTCATAACTTTCCTGCAAGCGGTTCTATGGGCAGTCATAGACTCAAGAAGAAGGAGAAGAAGAGGAAAACTAATGGATACAATAGGTGCCAGCGCACCTTTTGTGCTTGGCCCCGAACTTAGATTTATATAGCACTCTTCTAGGCACTCAAAGCACTTTACATTGTATTAGCGGGAAATCTCCACTACAAGTGTGTAGCATCCACCTGGATGATGCGACGGCAGCCATAGTGCGCCAGAATGCCCACCACACACCAGCAATTGGTGGAGAGGAGAGGAATTATTATTATTATTATTATTATTATTATTATTATTATTATTATTTCAAAGATCTCAAGTTAGCTCAAGCACTTCAATCATGCCAGATCCTGAGCACATGGGTGTGCGAGGAGCACTGTGTTCCTGGCAGATGAATGTTCTGGTATGGTTCCCCTCTACTCCCCACTGATATACAGTATGTGGCAATCTGTGAAAACCTGTAGGATGTCATCAACTGAATACAGGAATATTACATAAATATTTAAGAAAAACAAACAATTTTCACCAAAAATGATGTGCAAATGTTTTTACTTAGGGTTACTTAGCTTGGCTGTCTGCCTGCAAAGATAATGTTTGGTAAGGTTTATCAAATGCAGTGGTATGTGCAGTCAGTCTGCCTAAAACCTTCATAACTAAGTGTATTCCTCATGATTTGATCAAGTGTTGGGATATTTAAATGCCATAGTATAATGGACATAAGCCTAATCAATTCAGACTGTAATCAGATACTGGTGGTCAAAATGTTCACAATACCTCCATGCCATCACATTGCTAAAACAGAAAAAATGTGCCTACAAACTCTGTATAGATGACAGAATGAATTAATACAAAGAGTTTAATATAAGAAATTTTGTCAACATAACAGTTCTGACTCAATTTATCAGTGATTATTTCCTCATCAATGTAAGACAATGATGAATTGAGTGAAGAACCAGTGATAAGGATCTGGTATGTCAAGTTCTGAAAGTGACTTTTACCTCAGGTGATGAGACACAGTTTCTTCTTTTTTACTTAATCAGGTAATGTTGTGGATAAAAATGTCATAAAATAAACATGAGGGAGACCTAGTATCCAGTAAAGGGGAGAAGAAGAAAAGACGGGCACCAAGACACACAGAAGCGGTGTGAGGCGGATACTGACTGATATTGAATATTGAATTGGATTCACACTTTAAAGATCTTAGGTCTTTAAGAGTAATACACTATGGTTTATTAGTCAAAAAGTCAAAAAGAAGTATACGAGCTGAGGAGTGCTAACACACACACACACACACACACACACACACACACACACACTCTCGTACAGTCAAGGGCGGGCAAGTAGACATAACACACACTCACTCTCTCTCTCTCTCTCTCTCTCTCTCACATAACATTATAACTTTATAAGAATAATAAAAAGGAGTATTAAGGTAATATCTTATAATAGAATACTCTTTATAAAAAACAGAATAATAGGATATGTAGGACAGTAGAAGGGTACTATAATGACATTATGAAGTAGGAAGTACAGTAAACCTTTTTCAAGCAGTATAACTATATATAAAATAGAGATATAGAGCAAATATGAAAATAAATTATAAACTAGAAATGCATGCTTGCAAGGAAGGCCTTATTTTTAAGAGAGAACCATGAGGAGCCATTTATAAGGGTGGCTGAGTCAAGCCGCCCCCCCCCCCCCCCCCCCCCCCCCCGTGAGATAATAGTAAGACCAAGGTCACTCTAGATTGTTTTGTCTCTCCACTTTTTGATTCTATGGGTAATTCAAATCCCTTGGTTTTGATTCTCTGGGTTATTCGAAAATCCCTTGGTTTTGATTCTCTGGGTTAGTCGAAATCCCTTGGTTTTGATTCTATGTGTAATTTGAAAACCCCTGGTTTTGATTCTATGTGTAATTTGAAAACCCCTGGTTTTGATTCTATGTGTAAGTGGAATAGCCCTTTTCTTGAACATAAGAGTAAGGTAGATGAGCTCTTTTTAACCCTATTGGTAGTGATATCATAGTCTTCTTGAAACATATGGGTTATTTACTGGGTAAATACAGTATAAATACTGGAGCTTAGGCTCAGGGTATCAGATCACCTCTGAGAATTCTCATCGGTGTGGATCTCATGTGGTGGAACGGAACCAATAAAGCTGGACCCTTGCTTCTTCTCACTCATGGCTGGTGTCTTTTTTCTATCTCCAACTGGGCTCAGAGGTAGATGTGAGTATTGGCTTCTATGTTGAATTTTAAGTGTTTTTGGGTAATAGGCTAAATTTGAGCCAACAGTAACCAGATTTGAAAATGCTAGAACTTTACTTCTGATTGAGTTAATTGCAGGGAAATATATTTAATTCAAGAAAAACTTTTGAGAAATGTGCAGTATATATTTGAAAATATAAAAATTTTTACCCTTTGAAGGGTTTTACCAGGCCGCCACACATATCAGCTGTCTTGCAAAGCTTTACATCTATGCCAGTACATTTTCAGAAGCCCTTGCCGTATTTGGGTTAGTTTAAATCCATAGATTATTGGGTTTAAGAGAGAAGGCACAACAAGAAACTCAATGCCTAAGATGTTGCGCAGAGCTTGCAGTCCCTGGTTTTTGCCATAACGAGCATACATGAGGTCAAAGGGCAGGGAAATAGTGAAGTTTGTGAGCGATATTAAATGGGGAAGGCATGTCTGCATGAATTTTGCCCACTGTCTCTTGGACCTTAAACAAGCTCTGATAATGCAGATATATGACACAATGATGAACACAGCTTGAGATACATGAGAGAATATTATAAAGTAACCATACACATTGTTCACAGACACATCTGTGCAAGACAGCTTAACAACTTCCCAGTTAGAACAATAAAGCTTGTCAATGACATTACCACATAACAGGAGTCGGACAGTCAACAATAAACCAACAGAGGACTCTAGCAGGGAGCATAGCCAAGTAAAAATCAATAATTTAAAACCTTTCTGAAGTGTCATAATGGAATGATACTCCAAAGGCTTACAAATGGATATGTATCTGTCATATGACATGACTGTTAAACATGTGTATTCACAGAAAACATAAGAATAAATTATGTAAGCTTGTGAGAGACACCCTATATATGAGATAACATGATATTCTGATAAAAGGTCAGCAAGGATCTTTGGATAGAAAGCAGAAGCCCCAAGCATTCCATTAAAAAACAAATTGCTTATAAATATATACATAGGTTCATGAAGTGTTTTGTCAAGAATGACTGTAATAGCTAGTATCAAATTTATAAACAGAGTCATACTATAGACAATTAGACCAAATGCAAAGTAAATATGTTTGTTTGTCCTTTTGTCCTTCAATCCTTGAAGCACAAACATGAACTCTCCAGAGGAATTTTCCATTACTTCTTTTCAGTTTGTATGGATACAAAATCCTCTGAATCCTCTGAATGGTTTACACGTTCTTGTGCAAATGTCAATGCAAAGTTTAAAAGGTTCACAGCATGGTCACTGATTGGGAACTGTAAGTTACATTGTGTATCCTTTAGTAAGAGTCTCTGATTCTCTAGCTTATATATACAATTGTTTTTATGTGAGGCATTTGCTGTTTATACATGAACAACCGTGAAGTCTCCCAGAAGACAGCGTTTGCCAAGGGTGATTCAATCTGGGACCAACTTTGCAAGTTATCCTGGTGATGAATACAATGCATAAATTGGCTAATTGGCTCCTTGCACCACTGCAACCCTGTATAGGATAAGCACTATGGAAAATGGATGGATGGATGATTTATAGTAATTCTCATAGGTGTATAGTTAAATGGTTAGTGAGTTTCAGTGACTCTTTAATATGCTTTACCATATATATATATATATAATGTGTGTGTGTGTATATATATATATATATATATATATATATATATATATATATATATATATATATATATATATATATAGTGGCGACAGGCCCGCAGCCGACGCACAAGAAACAGAGATCGCTCCTCCCGCAACTGCCGCTGTGGTGCTGAAGTGACAGCTCCACTTCAGCACCACCAATGTTTTTCGACAGCCGGAGAACGTGTGGTGGCAGGGTGGGGCCGCCGAGACACACACAGCTGCTGAATGGCAGGCGGCACGGGAAAATTCCACCATCCAGCAGGCAACGGGAGAGTAAAAAAGGGCCGATACTCCGCTCGCAAGAGAGAGAAGGCTCTCCGGGCACGTGCACTAATCCGTGTTGTGTTTTTTCCAGATGAGACCGATGCGATCGGAGACTCCGCCCCCTGGCTGCATCCGCACTCTCAAGGAGTTTTGTAAATAAAATTCCCCATGTGTTCACCCGAAGCAGCCTCCTGTGTGTCTGTGTTCTGCCCACCGCTGACTAAATTCCCTACACTGGAGGAGGATGCAGGCATGAGCACAGACCCGCCCCTATAAAAAAAATAATAAATAAAAAAATTTGTTCAATAGATGGATTCCCTGCTGCAGCAACTGATGGAGGCCAGCCTCCAGCAGCAGACAATAACACAGCAGCTCGCCGAGAGCCTACAGGTCGCAACCCGGGAGCTGCTGGCCCTGAAAGCCACGACCTCTGTGGCCGCCCCTCCTCACCCTGATCCCAGCTGAGAACCCCAGGACCTGCTTCCCCACTTGTCCCCAGAGGACGATATCAAGGCCTACCTGGAAGACTTCAAACGGGTCGCTCACCAGGAGAGCTGAGTTATCAAAGAGTGGCTGCGCATTAGAGTAGAGGGAACTACTGACCGCCCTGGAACACACCCTGACCACCCTGGCGCTCGGCGAAGAGGGACAGCACCACCAAGGCCGCCCGGACTACGGGAGGCCCGAGGACAAGTCCAGACCGACCGAGCCGGACCAGGGGACGCTGAAGAAGACCCAGAAACCCTGGCCAGCAGGGCATGTCTTCCCCACACTGGACCTGCTGAAACCGCCCCAGCGAGCGAAAGAAGCACGAGTGCGGCAGGCCTACATGGCCCGAGGCAAGGAGGATGCCGGGACAGAAGGTAACCTGTACACACACTCTAACCCACTCTCATCCGTGTTCCAGCAGTTAAACCGGCAAGGGAACTTTGGCCGAAAGCAGAAAGAGGACAGCCGCCTGAAGTATTGCTGGGCCCAGGTGCGCCAGATCGAGGGGGTCGACCAGAGCCCAAACCAGAGACTCCCCTCCTCCTACTTACTGGACAAAGGAAGCTTACTGTACCACCAGACCAACCGCAGAGGGGAAACCGTGGACCTCTTTGTAACCCCCAAAGCCAGAACACAGGCTCTGATGCACCTGGCCCATGCCCATCTGCTCGGGGGCCACCTGGGGACAAGAAACACCCTGGAGAAGCTGAAGGACCGCTTTGTTTGGCCAGGCATGGACACAGAGGTCCGGAGCTTCTGCCAACAATGCCCCCAGTGCCAACGCACGGCCCCAAGGAAGCCCCGCCAGCGCCACTCATCCCACTTCCCATCATAGGCGTCCCTTTCGAGAGGATCGGCATGGACCTCATCAGGCCACTCCCAAAATCCGCCCGAGGTCATGAGTATATATTGGTAATTGTGGACTATGCCACCAGGTACCCCGAGGCGGTACCACTGCGTAAAGCCACCTCCCAGAACATCGCTAAAGAAGTGCTAATGTTCAGCCGGGTGGGGATCCCAAAAGACATCCTAACTGAACAAGGTACCCCGTTTGTGTCAAAGCTTATGTCTGATCTGTGTCGGCTGTTGCAGGTGAAACACCTAAAGGCATCTGTCTACCACTCACAAACGGATGGGCTGGTCGAACAGTTCAACCGACCTTAAAGCAGATGTTGCATTGGGTGGTATACAAGAATGGGAGGAACTGGGACCTCCTCCTGCCATACATCCTCTTCGCCGACCGAGAGTGCCCCCAGGCATCCACGGGCTTCACACCCTTCAAGCTCCTCTTCAGACGGCGACCTCGTGGACGTGGCACGGACGTGGCATGGGAAGCATGGGTAGAACAGCCTTCCCTGTTCCGCTTGGTCATCGAGTATGTACAGGAGATGCAGGAGAAGATCGACCTAGTGGCCCCGATCGTCCAGGAACATATGAGAGCTGCCCAGGAGGAACAGAAACGAGTGTACAACAGTCCAGCACAACCCCACGAGTTCCAACCTGGTGATCGGGTACTCCTGCTAGTACCCAGCAGCTTCTGCAAATTCCTAGCTCAGTGGCAGGGCCCATATACAGTCCTCAAGAGGAGAGGTCCCGTGAACTATCGCCTGCAGCAGCCCGGTAAGCGAGCAGACACAAAAACGCACCACATAAACCTGCTGAAGAAGTGGATAGAGCCAGAACATGTACTGTCTGCGTTTGTGGCCCTAGACACAGATCACCACCAGGGCACCTTAGTCCAACTGGGCAAAGAGCTCACCCCCACACAAAAGCAGGAGCTGACAGAGTTGGTGGGTCAATTTACCGATTTTTTTTCTACCTCCCCAGGCATAACGCAGCTGGTACAACATGAAATCAAGACTCACCCGTGAGTGGTGGTGTGACAGCGGCCCTATCAAGTCCCGGAGTCCCGCCGTAGGGCTATTGAGGAGGAGGTCAGCCGGATGCTGCGGGACAACATCATAGAGGAATCCAACAGCCCCTGGTCCAGCCCTATCGTAGTTGTCCCGAAGCCCGACGGCAGTATGCACCTCTGCAATGACTTCCGGAAGCTAAACCAGGTCTCTGAGTTTGACAACTATCCCCTCCCCCGGGTGGATGACCTAGTGGAGCGATTGGGGAGGGCTCGGTTCATCTCCACCCTAGACCTAACAAAGGGGTACTGGCAAGTGGTGCTGGCCCCAGAGGCGAGACCGAAGACAGCCTTCAGCATGGCGAACGGCCACTGGCAGTACCGAGTTCTCCCCTTCGGGCTACATGGAGCACCTGCGACGTTCCAGCGGCTGATGGACATTGTCCTGCGACCCCATCGTGCCTTCATGGCTGCCTACCTGGACGATGTGGTCATCCACTCCTTCACTTGGTCAGACCACCTGTTCTACCTGGGGGAGGTCCTGAAGGAGCTCTGGAAGGCTGGGCTGACAGCCAACCCAAAAAGTGCCACCTGGGGCTGACCGAGGCACAGTACCTTGGGTACCATATTGACCGGGGCTTACTCAAGCCCCAGATGAAGAAAATTGAGGCAGTGAAGGGTTATCCCCGACCTACGTCAAAAAAACAGGTACGTACCTTCTTGGGGTTGGTGGGATACTACCGTCGGTTTGTGCCTAACTTATCCTCTGTAGCCTCCCCCCTCTCAGATCTCTAAAGAAGGGCCAGCCAGACCAGGTGAAATGGTCTACAGACACGGAGCAGGCATTCCAAGCCCTGAAGGAAGCCCTCACCAGTGCCCCCGAGCTACGTAACCCGGACTTCGCCCTCCCATTCACTGTGCACAAAGATGCATCCGAGACCGGGCTGGGCGCGGTCCTCTTACAGACCTTCGACGGGGTGGAGCACCCCCTCCTCTACATTATGCGAAAGTTGTCCCCACCTGAGAGGAGGTACACGGCCGTGGAGAGAGAGGCCCTAGCAATAAAGTGGGCCATCGAGGAGCTACGGTACTACCTGGCCAGGCGGCACTTCATCCTGGTGACAGACCATGCCCCACTCCAGTGGATGGCCAAGGCCAAGGACACGAACACCCAGGTAACTCGAAGGTTCCTTTCCCTACAGGATTTCTCTTTCCATGTCCAGCACCGGACAGGGACCCAACATGGGAATGCAGATGGCTTCTCACGACGGGACGCCCTGTGGGCCCGACATATGATGGCAGAAGTCTCGGAGCTGGGGGGGGGGGGGGTACTGTGGTGACAGGCCTGCGGCGGACACACAAGAAATAGAGATCACTCCTCCTGCGATTGCCGCTGTGGTGCTGAAGCGACAACTCCGCTTCAGCACCACCAATGTTTTGGACAGCCTGAGAACACATGGCGGTGGGGTGGGGCCGCTGACACACACACGGCTGCTCAATGGCGGGCAGCACTGGAAAATTCCATCATCCAGCAGGCGATGGGAGAGTATAAAAGGGCCGATACTCCACTCACAAGAGAGAGAAGGCTCTCCGGGCACGTGCACTAAGCCGTGTTGTATTTTTTCTAGATGAGACTGATGCGATCGGCGACTCCGTCCCCTGACTGCACCCGCGGCGCTGGCTGATGGAAAAAAGGGATCCCGCCACTCGAGAAAATCCTAGCACAATGCCGGCAGCCCCGCGACGACTGAGCACTTTATCTCACGGTCACCCTTGTGCACACACACATACACACACACTCTTACGGACTTTTGTAAAAAAAAAATTCCCCACGTGTACACCCGAAGTAGCCTCCTGTTTGTCTGTGTTCTGCCCACCGCTGACTAAATTCCCTACAATATACATATATACAGTATCTCTCAAAATGAGTACACCCCTCACATTTTTGTAAATATTTGATTATATCTTTTCATGTGACAACACTGAAGAAATGACACTTTGCTACAATGTAAAGTAGTGAGTGTACAGCTTGTGTAACCATGTAAATTTGCTGTCCCCTCAAAATAACTCAACACACAGCCATTAATGTCTAAACTGCTGGCAACAAAAGTGAGTACACCCCTAAGTGAAAATGTCCAAATTGGGCCCAATTAGCCATTTTCCCTCCCCGGTGTCATGTGACTTGTTAGTGTTACAAGGTCTCAGGTGTGAATGGGGAGCAGGTGTGTTAAATTTGGTGTCATTGCTCTCACACTCCCTCATTCTGGTCTTATTTAATGAAAAAAATAAGAGGAAATTATAATAGATCATATCTGGCAGCCAATACATGAGAACATGTGTGTTGGCCAAAAGATCAGCAAGGATCTTTGGATAAAAGGCAGAGGCACCATATAGTATATTCCATTTGCAAACAAACTGCATAAAAACAAATGCATAGATTCATGTAGCATTTTATATAAAACAATTATAATAAGTAGTATTAAATTTACAGATAGAGTAAACAAGTAAATGAAGTAAAGTATTTTGCAAAGTACAAATGCAAAGTAATTTTGTTTGTCCTTTTTCATTCAGACCATAGAGCACAAATATGAACTCTACAGGAGTGGTTAGAATGTTCGCCTCACACCGGCAGGGTTGGGAGTTTGTTTCCCGCTGCTGCCCTGTGTGTGTGGAGTTTGCATGTTCTCCCCGTGCTGCAGGGGTTTCCTCCAGGTACTCTGGTTTCCTCCCCCAGTCCAAAGACATGTATGGTAGGCTGATTTGCATGTCCAACGTGTCCGTATAAGTGGGTGTGTGATTGCGATGTTCCAAATAAAAGTTCCAAAATGTCCTTTAATTTGCCAAGACCAAGGCCTCTTAATTTCCTTTTCTTGCTCATGACTACAGCTGGCAGCTTCTCTGTGCCAACATAAAAAGTGTTTGTTCGATAGCACTCATTGGATTGACCAACACACAGTACTATGTACATTATTTTAAAAATAATAAAAAATAATTACTCTAGCTCTTACACCTCTATTCTGCGCACTTTGTTTCTATAGAACTCAATTATTAATCTTGCATGGTAGCACTACTTGTATTGTTCTCCGCTTGATATATCGCTTGGCTTATATTTCCTCATTTGTAAGTCACTTTGGATAAAAGTGTCTGCTAAATGAATAAATGTAAATGTAAATGTATGGGAAAGTCCAAGGAGCACAGTGCAGATCTGAAAAAGATGATGGTGGATTTACACAAGTCAGGAATGTCTCTTGGAGCCATTTCTAAACAACTGCAGATTTCAGGATCATCAGTTCCAACAATTGTATGCAAGTACAAGTTATTGGGAAGTGACTTTGCCAAGGTCTGTAAGAAAACCCAAACTGTCACCCTCAGCTGAGAGGATATTGGATTGGATGGTCAGGAAAAATGCAGGAAACACTAAGGCACAGGCCTGCCATGAACTGGAAACTGCTGGAACATCAGTGTCACTGTCTACAGTCAGGCGAGTTTTACATTGCCATGGACTGAAAGGCTCCAAAAATGAACCCCCTGCTCCAAAATCTACACTTTCAAGCCTGTCTAAAGTTTGCGGCTGACCATATGAACAAAGAAAAAGACTTCTAGTGGAAAGGTTTTATGGTCAGATGAGACAAAGATTGAGCTGTTTGGCCACAATACCCAGAGGTATTTTTTAAGGAGCAAAGACCACTGTACCAATTTTGAAGCATTGTGGTGGGAGCATTTGCTCTGGGGCTGTTTTGCTGTCAGTGGAACTGGTGCATTGCACAAAGTGGATAGAAAAATGAAGGAAGAGGACTACCTTAGTAGTACTAGCATAATCTCAAACCATCAGCCAGATGGTTGAAACTTGGACACAATTGGGTGTTCCAACAGGACAATGACCACAAACACACATCAGGGCTGGTTGTGGAATGGATAAAGCAGGCTAACATTAAGCTTTTGGAATGGCCTTCCCAAAGTCCTGATCTCTACAATATCAAAAATTTGTGGATTGTGCTTAAAAGTCGAGTCATGGCCAGGAAACCAACAAATGTCATTGAACTTTACCAATTCTACCAAGAAGAGTGGTCAAATATCCAACCAGAATTCTGCCAATAGCTCGTGGATGGCTACCAAAAGCGTATGCTCGAGGCGAAACTTGCTAAGGACATTCAACTAAATATTATGTGTGCTCTATGTATATTTGTGAGCCTGTATGTATAATTTTGATCTTATTTTGACCCCAAATAAATTAAAACTTGTGAACCAAATTCTTGTTTTGGTTTTTTATTATTTTATTAAGATTTAAGATTACTTTATTAGATTTTATTTTTATTAAAGATTTTATTAATAATATATGTTGTACAATCATTCTGCCCCAGAAAAAGAACAGTTCAAAGAAATTATTGAAAGCCCAATATTGCCATGACATTCATGTTCATGTGTATGTAAACTTCTGACTGCAACTGTAGCTAGGTAGTTTGTTGTTTCAGACTTTATGTTGACCATTATGTTTTCAGATTTACTGTTACATTTTTGGTTTGTTAATGTGTTTTGCACTGATTAATACAATAATCGGTCCATAACCAAATCCATAACTCTTTTTATGTAAAACCTTGTTTTATGCTGCTAGTGTTATTTTATCACTGTAATAGGTAAATACTGCAAATAAATTGTAAGTGTAAAGTTTTGTTTAGTTATTTGTATACATTTGTTGTTTATTTACAGTTCTAGATACGGTGCCCCTAGAAAGTATTCAACCCCTAGTGATTATTTCTCTTTTTGCTGTATTTCAACATCAAGTTTAAATATATTCGAATGGGATTTTTTTTCTGCTCCTTTAGAAGTGTATCTCTGCAGAAATAAATTAAATAAATTACTTTGATGTCCTCAGAAATATTAAAAAATAAAAAATATCTGAAAGCTGTTTAACTGATAAGTAGTGCTAAACTGAAGTGACTTAGGACTAAGTGATATAGGATATTCAGCATATTTTATTTTGTTGTATTTGCTTGTCTGTTTTTCTTTTCTTTTTTTTTTTATAGAGGGTGATAGTCATGGTTTTGTCCTGTCTAGTGTGTGGGGGATACTAAATGTCTAAAAAATATTTTATTGGAATTTCATATCTAAGCACTTGGAAAAGTTTACAATCAAAATTCATTAAATTTATAGTTGCAAAAGTAAAACTGTATTACTGGTCCATTGTGCTACCTTAAAAGGGAAGGTAGATGTCCGTATTTACTAATCTAAAGGGTGAATTTGAAGAAAAATAAATAAATAAATGAAATGCTGTTGAATGTTATCCAATTAGTAAGAATTAACATAAAAATAATTATTTGCAAAAATATTTTATTGTGCTCCTGTTAAAGGATTAAAATGCAAGTTTTTCATTGGCTTGCTGAAAACACTATGCAAGCGCAATCAAGCTATTTCCAGATTAACCAATAGCAATGTTGAATCTGAAGATCATCCTTATCACTTGCTTCCGTATTTTGGCCAGTTTTAATCCATAAATAAGGGGATTTAAAACAGGAGGTACAAACAGGAAATCCAATGCCATGAAATTTCGCACACTTTGAGGAACAGATATGGTGTAACCATATCGACTGTAGAACACATCAAACAATAAAGCAACAACAATATTAAACAGAGCAAGTAAATGTGGCACACATGTCTGCATAAATCTATATTTGCTTTCTTTTGACTTTGTGCAGATTCTAATCAAGTGAATGTATGAATAAACAATCAATACTGCATGTCCAAAATAAACAAGAATAATTATATATCCAACCACATTGTTCACTATTGTAGAGGAACAGGCCAGTTTAGCAACTGCCCATGTTTCACAGTATAATTTTTCAATATTTGATCCACATAGGGTTAGTCTTGATGTTAACAACACTACAGTAGCCATGGAAATAATTGGTGGAAGCCAACAAAAAAGAATACATTTCACAACTTTTTGGTTGTTCATTTCAGAGTGGTACTCTAGTGGTTTACATATGGCCACATACCTGTCATACGCCATTACTGTTAGAGTTGATGCATCGCATAAAGCAGATGAATAAATAATAAATACCTGAATCAGACATCCGACATATGAAATTTCATGAAACTGGGTCAGTAAGTCATACATGAATTTAGGGTAAAAACCTGCAGTGCCATAAAGTGCATTGATACATAAATTACACAAAAATATGTACATAGGCTCATGAAGCTGCTTGTCGAAGACAATGCATAAAATAACAATAATATTGCACAACAAGATCACATGATAAACCAGTGTGGTCAATGAAAAAAAAACATATCTGGTTTCCATTGTAACATTTAATCCAGAGAGGGAGAACATGAAGATTTTGGAAACATTATCCATTCTGGATTGAGTCTATAACAGAAAATTTGTTAGGTTTAATTAATGACTGTTGCAATGTTGTTTATTACCCTTTGCCTATGAACAAAAAAAATCTAATTATGTACAGTCATGTAGATTTAATATAAAAAATAGAAATGTAACAACAACAGCAATAATAATAATAATAATAATAATAATAATAATAATAATTATTATTATTATTATTATTATTATTATTTTTAAATTCAGAGCCTTGATTGTTTCTTTAAACTCTGAACAGATTAATATGATAAAAATTTTTATTACATTAAGCATGTATTAGTCCTTAAAAAGTCAAGAAATAATGATGCCATACCATCTTATGTCTGGTGTTTCTTCCAATGAAGAGATGGTTGGATCAATTTATAAGCAGTCGTGATCCTTCTTACAGAAAATTCTCTAAAGACTCCCCCAAGAGAAAAACATTATTTAATCACAATAATACAAAAGTGCCATTTTCATAATAGGTGTTCACTGCTGTTCTGAGGATTTTTTTTTTCATCCACCAAAAAAGGGTAAACGTCTAAATTGTATGCATTAACTGGGTAGGTAGTTTGTACAAACTATGGGGTAACGACTTAGTATTTATTGTTGTATTTTCTTACTGCTTAGACAAGCAAGTTTTTCCTCATATTTTTCCAAGCAAATGTCATTAACATATAAAAACATTGCAAATGTTTAAATCAAAGCAAATTCTGTAGATGCCTTCTTTTAAAGTAGTGTTGTGTCTTCTCTTTACCTCACTCAGAACTAAAGAAATCTTGGTTCAATCTTGGGCCAATATTAAATATAGCTTGATTGAACAACATAAACATAGTTCAGGCAGAACACGGTTGCTAACCAGTATCAGCTGATGCTCAGCTGATAAGTTGACTCCACCCACAATCAATTAACCATGGTGTATATAAGCTCATCCAAACTCATACTCACCAGTCTGTCGCACAAATATCTGCTAAAACACAGATATAATTGTCTCACTATGCAAGTAATTGGTATGAAAGACTTAACGTTATATTCCTTACCATTATTATCATAACAATGGCCTGCTCTGATTCGGAAGAACACCCTCTATCTATGGACGTCATGGATGAGACACAATCCAATCACCCTGCCGCAGGTGAAATATTCAAAGTACTGCCACCTCCAAGACACAGTTCCCATTTAGCAGCAAAATCCTCAAAATTTCATGACTCAAACTTTCATGAAAAAATCCTGTCCACAATTTACCTACAAAATATCCAGATTTCTCTCCACACCAGCCATGAGGAAGTATTTCAGTTCTTCTTGGAAACTTTTTTCAGGATTATTCCACCATCCGATGAAGCCTCCATGCCACGACCTTCTGGACAGAAAGCTACATCTAAAAGAAAGCACTCATCACTCAAACATTCAACAATGCAAGTCTTTAAACAACCAAGAGCCCAGCCACCAGCCTCTCGACCACAGCCTCAGCCAAACAATCCAGTTCTTGCTGCCCTATCATCCATCTAAGGCACATTACCCAACATGGACGCAAGGATACAAGCCCTGGAAAATTAGTGACATATCACAGCTGTTCCTTCTTCCTTTTTAACTGCTCCAGAACCCGATTTGCAGGCGATGCTTACCAACACCTCACAAACACATGAGGGCTCCATATTCCTGCCTAGGAGAACATTGCTTTCCGCCAGGGGTGGATTTAGTGATTTGGGGGCCCTAGGCAAAATATAGGAATGGAAAACTCATTTCATTCTTTTAACATTGATATTTACATTTTCAGCATACGATATTTAGTATTAATAGCAATAATCAGGTGAACTGGGACCAAAAAGTGGCCTTGGACTTTTTGGCCCAGAGTGGACCACCACACCCAGTCCACAAGGTCATATCATAACACACCGGCTCATTGATGGTTAGGCCAATTTTTAAAACCACTTACTAGCATAAAAATAAAACATAATACAGAAATATAAATGCTATTTAAACATATTTATTTGAAGTAACACTGAACAGATATCAAGTAATATTTGTAAAATAGGCAAACAAAAAAAGAAGAACAGTGTGACAAAGAATATAAAACAATCAAGACAGCATGTTAGCTAGTCAGGGGACATCATCTGGGGGCAGTGTAGGAGAGCTGCACCACTCAGCTGTACGACTCCTCAATCAGGACTGACACTTTATTTTTTAACAATAACATGAATCCACATCTAATAATTTTACCCCCAAAAAATAGACCACCTTCTATTATGACTACCACTCGTTTTACTACTACTACTATAATAAAAATAATTTAAAAAAAATAAAATAATGTGTTTTATTTTATAATATCAATATTATGAAATTAATCTTGATATTAGGCCTATATTAATACATATTAAGCATTCTGATGGCATTTTAGCATATGGATTTTGAGCAAAACATAATTTATTAGTGAAAAATAAAAATAAAACTTTCTTAACCATAAGTTTATGCAGCATTTTGGGGGCCCAAGGCAATTGCCAACCTTTGCCTAATGGTAAATCCACCCCCAAGCGAGACATTCATTCATTTCTTGTTATCTTAATTTTATGTTTTGATTTATTTTTTATCTCAACAACTTTTTGCTGCACATCACAGTTATATTCCTTGGTCTTACTCATTCTTATGAATGACTAAGGGAATTTGGCCTATGTGTTACCTCATATTTACCTCATTCTCATGGTTGAATAATTTCCTGTTCCTAAGTGCACTAAAAAAAATATTTTTTGTAACTTCTTGTTTTGTTTTCATCAATGTGTGTTTTTGTTTTGGTTTATGTCCTGTCTCCACTCATACTGCACCGTTACCATGGATGCAGCAGGAAAGCGCAAGGAGAACTACGCTGAGATTACCATGCAGGCTTTTGGATTTCCCCAGTGGCTCGACATTGATGTTCTGGCTGCCTTCGCCAGCTTTGAAAGCCTCCTTTTTTCTTCAGTGGCAGTTTTATTTTGGGAGCTTGCTAGATCCGAAGCCTGAAGAGAAACAGTGCCTGGTTTTCATATTATTGTTCATTGGCCAAGCCCAAAAGTAGGCAGACCTTCTCATTGCCACAGGAACTGTGGGCCTAGTAAGTGTGGATGAGTTTGTCTGCCTCATCTAGGTGATCTACAGTAATGCAGACTTTAAATATAATCTGGAAAATTTTCTAGGGAGGGCCAGCCTGACGGATAAACCCACTCAGATGTTCAACATCTTTTACGAGGAGAGGGCTGGAGCTCCAGCCAGGGACCAACAAAGTGGTCTCCCCTGCAGAACTTCAACCAGATGACAACATGGCGGCCTCACCTCCAGAAATCCAGGCAGGGACCAACAAAGTGGTCTCCCTTGCAGAGCTCCAGCTTGAGGCCAATGTGGTGGCCTCACCTGTGGTACTCCAGTCAGAGGCCGAAAGGGCAGCCTCCACTACATAGCTCCAGCAGGAAGCCAACAAGGTAGTCTCTCCTGATGTGCTCCTGCTGACAGGACAGCCTCCACAGCTGTGCTCCAGCCAGAGGCCAACAGGGCGGCCTCCACAGCAGAGCTCCAGCCTGAGGCCGAAAGGGTATCCTCCACAGCAGCGCTCCAACCTGATAAGGTGGTCTCTCCTGATGTTCTCCTGCCAAAGGTCAAGGAGACAGCCTCCTTAGCCTTGTTCACACCTGAGGCCGATCTCCCACACCAAGCTCCAGTTTGAAGCCAACGATGTGGCCTCCTAAGTCATGCTCCTGCTCTGAAGCAGGTTATGTTCCAGGGTTAGTTTGTTTCAGAGAGCTGACTGAGCATAGCATGCCCTTTTGAAGAATATCCAGTGGATGAGGAAACACGGATTATGTGACATCTTTTTAATCATGAGAGGGTGATAAGACCACATATAGATGTGTTTTTTTTATATATCTGGATGAATATATCAGGATCATTTCCATTTTTCATGTGAAGCGTGAATTTATTTAACAAACCTTTTGAAACCTCACATCGCCAATGTGAGACATCGTGAATTAGCGCCAATGTGACACATCGTGAATCAGCGCTGAAAATTGAGCACATTTTATACATTGCCCTTCGTTTTTTTTTTTTTGGCCAGCGGGAGTTTTCTGTATAACATGAGTGATGCAGAGCATGTGGGAAAGGCAACTGTGTGTAGGGCCTTTCATACAGTATGATTTGCACTCAAACGGTATTGTTGAGACGTGATCTGCTAAAATCACTTCTAATTAAATGACTAATGCACATAATAAGCAGGTAGAGTGTGGTTCATTGTTTCTTTATTTTCTGTAATTGAAAAAATTGAGACATTTGAATTTATTGCTTTAGCATTGAACAATAATTGACAGAATAATAATAATAATAATCGGTAGGCAAATACTTTGTCCACCTGGAACCAGTAATTTAGCAATTTCAAGCCTGGCCTTTTTAATGTTCATGTTCTTAAGTTGTAGAAGGTCCATCTCCATGTCACTTTTTCTAATTTGCCTTTGAAGATGGACATTATACAGCTCCTTTGCAGGAAGACACAATGATAATTAAATATAATTGATATTATAAATGTCTGTAATACATACAAAGACCAAACATTTTTAATCAGGACAACTGCACACAATTTTTTACACTGCCAAGATTCTGTGTGGAGGTAGGTGGACCGTACCTCCTGTAGAGGAGGACCTGTACAGGAATTCCCAGCCATGATCTTTAAGGGGACAATGACAGAGTTTTAATAATCACACATCTTTAAAAAAGGGAATGTATTATATGTTACACCTCTGTGGGCCTCCCAGCATCACTGTCACAGCAGAGGTGGTCTTTTCATCTTCATCCTACAGTGCAAATTACTAATGATGTTTGGTCAAGCAAACAGAAACAATACCTGAAGACAATAATCACTTTGAATTGTGGCAGGATGTGCCGTTGTAGTAGTTAATACCAACCAAAGGTGGTCCAAGGAAGGACAACTGGTGAACCATTGACAGGGTCATGAGCACCCAAGATTCAGTGATGTGCATGGGGAATGAAGGCTAGCCTTTCTGGTCCAATCCCACAGAAGAACTAATGTAAGACAAATTGCTGAAAAAGTTCATGCTGTCTATGATGATAAGGTGACAGAACAAAGTGCATCTCAGCTTGCAGCATATGGGGCTGTGTAGCAGCAGACAGGTCCAATTTCCAATGTTGATCCCTGTCCAAAACCGAAAGCACCTACAATGGGCACGTGAGCATGAGAACTGGACCATGGAGCAATGGAAGAAGGTGGCTTGGTCTGATGAATCACATTTTTTTTTTTACATCATGTTGATGGGCTGGTGTGTGTGCATCACTTACCTGGGGAAGAGATGGCACCAGGATGCACTATGGGAATAAGGCAAGCCAGGGGAGGAAGTGTGATGCCTAGTGACAGTGGTCTCTTTCAGTGGGATAATGCAAACATTGTTCAGGAATGGTTTGAGGAACATGAGACAAAGATCAAGGTGTTGACTTGGCCTCCAAATTCCTTAGATCTCAATCTGATTGAGCATCTGTGGGATGTGCTGGACAAGTCTCATTCGTGCATTTAAAAATCTGATCCATCAGGGCCCCACCTTGCAACTTACAGGACTTAAAGGATCTGTTACTAATGTATTGGTGCCAGATATCACAGCACACATTCAGAGGTCTTGTGGAGTCCATGTCTTGATGGGGTCAGAGCTGTTTTGGCAGCACACAGAGGACCTGCACAATATTAGGCAGGTGATATTAATTTTATAGCTGATCAATGTAAACTACACTCACCAAACACTTTATTAGGAACACGATACTAATACTGGGCAGGTCCTCCCTTTGCTCTCAAAACAGCATCAATTCTTTGTGGCATGGATTCCACAAGCTATTGGAAACATTCCTTTGATTCTGGTCCACGTTGACATGATTGCATCATGCAATTCCTGCAGATTTGTCAGTTGCCTCTCGCATTCTACCACATCCCAAAGGTGTGCTATTGGATTCAGATCTGGTGACTGGGAAGGCCACTGAAAAACATTGAACTCATTGTCACATTCATGAAATCAGTTTTAGATGACTTTTGTTTTGTGACGGTGCATTATCATGCTGGAAGTAGCAACTAGAACATGGGTAAATTGTGGCCATGAAGGGATGCACATGTTTGGCAACAATACTCAAATAGGCTGTGGCATTCAAGAGATAATTAATTAGTATTAATGGGCCCGAAGTATGCCAAGATAACATTTTCCACACCATTGTGCCACTTCCGCCAGCCTGGACTGTTGGATCCATGGATTTTATACTGTTGGTGCAAAATTATGACACTACCATCTGTGTGCCACAGTAGAAATCGAGATTCATCAGACCAAGCTGCATTTTTGCAGGATTCAGCTTGTCAGTTTTGGTGACCCTTTACCCACTGCAGCCTCAGCTTTCTGTTCTTGGCTGAAAGAAGTGGAATCCAACATGGTCTGCTGCTGTTGTAGCCCTTCTGCCTCAGGGTTCAATGTGTTCTGCATTCTAAAATGCTTTTCTGCTCACCACAACTGTGCAGATTTGAGTTACTGTAGACTTTCAGTTAGCTCAAACCAGTCTGACCATTCTATACTGACCTCTCTCATTAAGGTATTTCTGTTCACTTAACTGGTCCTCACTGGATGTTTTTTCTTTATTGCACCACTCTAACAACTCTAGAGACTGTTGTGAGTGAAAATCTCAGGAGATCAACAGTTATAGAAATACTCAAACCAGCCCATCTGGCAGCAACAATCATGGCATGGTCAAAATCACTGAATTGATTTTTTTCCACATTCTGATGGTTAATGTGAACATTAGCTGAAGCTGCTGGCCCATATCTGCATGATATTATGCATTGCACTACTGCTACACAATTGGCTGAATAGATAATTCCACGAATGTTTAGGTATACAGGTGTTCCTAATAAAGTGTTCAGTGAGTGTATATGAGCAAAGGTATGTCTACAACTCATTTGGGTATTTCTGTCCGTATTTTAAAAGACTATGGCAAGAGATATAGTGCACGATTTTTACTGATTTCTCTCTCTCTATGGAAATATATAGTGATTGTGTTTCTTGATCATGACAAAGCCAGTGAACAGAATTATTTTATAATAAATATAATCTTATTTAATTTCATATTCATAAATGAAAAGTTCCACTCTAAGCCTTCATACATAGTCTTTTATAAGAAGTTTGAGCAGTATCTGAATCTTATTAGTTCATCTGAGGAAAGAAAAAAAAAGCTATTAAAACGTTGACTATTTGTAACAATCTTGGTATTATTGTTTCTTTAGATCTATAACTCATTGTATAATTTATCTGCATATTTACTCATGTTATTGTCCTTTTGTTATTAATTACCCCTGGCCTTTTAACATTATTTATATTTAGTTTATTTCTTTCTTTTTTTTTCTTTCTTTCTAATCCCACTTGTAATGTCCTTCCAAGTTTAGATTCCCTGTTTTGTATCCAATACTCTGTTATGGAAATTATTTGTCAATTTAAAGATTAAAAATTTCACCATTAATATGGCTTCCTGTTAACTGGTTCATCAGGTAAGGATGCCTGAGTGGAAATAAACTGTCACATAAGTGAGTAGAGACGGATGCAGAGGTGGGTAGAGTAGCCACCAAATTTTACACAAGTATAAGTAAAACTGCTTATAAAAATAATTACTAAAGTAACAGTAAAAGTAATAATGTTAATAATTACTTGAGTAAGAGTAAAAAGTATCCAATGAGAAGACTACTCAAGTAGCAAGTTACTGGTTAATCCTGAATCTCAGACTACATGGAGAACTGTAAGTCACACCTCTCCTTGAGTGGTTTTGTGTGTTAGTGTTTGTCTTCCCCAGGTGATTCAGAGTTCGGTGCCAGAATTCTGGGATGAGGCTGAGGCTCACAGGCAGGATTGGCAGATGAACAGAGAAGAGAACTGGAGGTGAAAGGTGCCTGGGGTTGGCTGGCTCGCTCTTTGACCCGCTTCCGCACAGGGTTATCCATCCTGATAGCCAGGGAGATTAGTTGGTTGAGGGAGTCTGACCAAGTGAGATCAATCTTCAATCAAACAAGGAGTGAACTGGAGTGCTGCGTGTATACACACACACACACACAAACAGAGAAGCAAGAGGGAGAGAAAACACTGGAACACAGGGAAGTAGACAGGATCTGGCTGGACTATGACATTTCTGGTCTTATTAGTGAAATGATGACATAGCTTGTTAAAAAAGAGACAATAAAAAGTCAACAATAAAAACAGAAAATTTAAAGAAAGAATATTTCTCTTTTATAGCTTTAAAAAACAAAGTTCTCCAGCATAACTTGGACAAAATATCATCCATCCATCCATCCATCTTCTATACCGCTTATCCTTTTTCAGGGTCACGGGGAACCATTACATTTATTTAACTTTCTGGTATTCATAAAGTCACTATCTATTATTTATTGTAACTGATGCAATTAAAAATAATTGTGCAAACATTTCTTCAACTTTGGGCATTATACTGAAGATCTAGTAAGCTCATGTCCATTTATTTTCATATATTTATAATTTAACTGTTGTAAAGCATAAAATAAAATAAAAATTAATGCTCGGTAATAAAGTATGGGGAAAGACTGGGAAACTGTTAATAGAATGTTGGCATTAACAGTGAAACAAATAAAAACAAATTTATGACTGAAAGTTTCTGAATGAATAAAAGACATTTTAATATCATAGTACTGTCACATAATGGAGGCACAGACAGAAGCAAGTGCAGGTATGGCAATTTAATAAAACAACAAGGCCACAGGAACAGGCAGAGGTCAGGCAAACAGTACAAACAAGGCAGGGCAAAGAGACGAGGTCGAAAACGTAAGCAAAGTCAAAAACCAGAATAAACCGACACAATATAAGACTTGGTTTGGACAGAGACACAAGGCAACTGAGCGTATACTTCGCAACTAGATGAGTGAATGAGAGTCTCTTAAAAGGAGTAGTGTGTGTGTAATTGGAATCAGGTGGATCTAATTAGAACTCTGGAGCTGGTGAACGTGTGTGTTTGGGAAGTGTAGCGTTTGTCGGCCATGGTGCATTCTGGGAAATGAAGTTGCTGGTTTGCGGAGTTATGACAAGTAGAGTATATGTAAGTATATGCATTAATTATAGGTCAGAATTAAGAATGGGACATATTCATTTTGTATCTATGACAGTATATTTATTTAAGATCAAAAATATTTCCTGATATTAATAAACCATGGTAGCTACTCAATACATGATAGCATGGCAAAAGGTTCAGCCTGCATGTAGAGGAGCAGTACTTTTTTTTTTTTTTACAAAAAAAAAAATTAGATGATGTTGAATTTTTCTGCGAACTTCAGGAAAATTAAGGCCATAAACAACAGGATTTAGGAGGGGAGGTATAATCAGAAACTCTAATGACAGAATTATAGCTATTACTGGAGGTAAATTTTCAAAACGGCTAAAGGTCATTTCACAGAAAATGGTAATTGAGTAGTTAAGAAAAGTCACTAGATGAGGAAGGCAAGTATGATAAGCTTTGCTCTTTAATTCTTTTGAAGATTTCTGACAAATCATAATAATTTTAATATAAGAATACAAAATGAAACTAAATGGGATCAAAACTGTAGTTACTAGTACAGCAAAACCATAAATGTTGTCAAAAGTAGTATTTTCACAAGAGAGCTTTGCAATGATCCAGTTATGGCAATACAATTTTCTTAAGTCATTACCACACAATCTTAGTCTAGCAGTGAAAATGGTCCCAAGACCAATAGAAAGCATTGGATAAATCCCAGACATAGCTACCATAAGAGCAAGCACCCTGGCTGTCATAATGCTGTGGTATTGCAATGGCTTACATATAGCAACAAATCTGTCATATGCCATTAATGTTAAGATTGTAAATTCACATGATGCATAGGTATAAATGACAAACGTTTGTACATGACATCCAGAACGAGTAATTGAGTGAGAATATAATAACAAATCCATTAGTAATCTTGGAAAGAAGCCAGCAGTGCCGTAAAGAGAATTAATTGATAAACATGCTATCAAAATGTACATAGGCTGGTGCAAAGGAGATTCTATAAATATTACAAGAATAATATTGACATTGAAGAATACGATAGTACAGTATAGCAGAGATCCTAAAATGAAGTAAAGGTATCGAAAGTGGCCCAGGTTTTCAAACATGGAGAAATAAAGAAGAGTATCATTTTCCATTACACTCAAAAACTTTGATGTCATTGTCTTGAACTGAAATGAAAGAACAGAGAATTTTGTACATTATACATTGACATTTTATCCACAGAAATGTTATTACCAATACTCTACTCTCATTATTATAAAAAAATAATAATTTAAATAAATGACAATATTATAATATAAATTTATGCTTAATTACTGAAACAATTCATTATTAAACTGAGAAGCATACTGTACCTTATTACAATTCAGATTAACTGCATTAATATTTGCAAGAAAAGGTTCCATGTGAATATCTAAGCATTCAACACGCCTGAGCTTATATAGTATATCACAGGCCACTGAGGATTTCCCTTTGTGTTCATGTAAGTACATTGCTGATTAGCTGTTAGTATCTGATATTTAAAGACTACATGCAACTTAAAAGTCATAAGGCATATTTCAAACTGTGAAAGTAGTGTATTATGATTTTTATTTGTGCTGTAACTACAAAGTAGTTAAATAGGTAAGCTATTCAAATAAACAAGTGTCAGAATACATATTTCCCTTTACTGTTGGTGGCACTAGAGGGTTTGAGATAGAGACTCCAAAATTGCTCTGGTCAATGTTGAGACTGTGTGCCAAATTTCATAACTTTCCTGTAAGCGGTTATATGGGCTACCATAGACATAAGAGTAGAAGAAGAAGAAGAAGAAGAAGAAGAAGACTAATGAATACTAATGAAAGAACACTAAAGAACACTAACAAACACTAACAAAAGCAACAACAAGTTGCTCAGTGTCCAGTACGTCTTGTTCCAAGTCCATCACCTTGCTCCTTCAGGCGTGAGCAGAACCTGGTTGGTCGTGATGTCGGTTTCAGGCGTGAGCAGAACCTGGTTGGTCATGTCAACAGACTCAGGGGTGAGCATAACTTGGATGGTCATGATGTCGGTTTCAGGCATGAGGAGAAGTTGGGTGGTCGTGGCATCATTTTCAGTCTGGAACTTGGCGTGGAAGGTCACATTGTCGATCTCAGACTGGGACTTGGTGTCGGAGGTTGCCTCGTCGAGCTTTAGCTGGAACTTGGTGTGGGAGGTCACCTTGTCGACCTCGGACAGGAACTTGGCGTGGGAGGTCGCCTCGTCGACCTCGGACAGGAACTTGGCGTGGGAGGTCACCTGATCGACCTGGGACAGGAACTAGGCATGCGAGGCCATCTCTTCGACCTCGGACAGAAGCTTGACTTTGGAGGCCATCTCTTCGACCTCGGACAGGAACTTGGTTTGAGAGGTCATCTCTTCGACCTCAGACAGGGGCTTGGTTTGAGAGGTCATCTCTTCGATCTCAGACAGGAACTTGGCTGGAGAGGTCGTCTCTTTGACCTTGGACAGGAACTTGGCTGGGGAGGTCGCCTCCTCAACCTCAGAGAGGAACTTGGCTGGAGAGGTCGCCTCTTCGACCTCAGACAGGAACATGGTTGGGAGGTCACCTGGTTGACCTCTAGCAGGATCTTGACTTTATACTGGAGCTCTGGGGATTAGACCGCCTCGTGAGTCTCATGCTGGAGCTCTGGGGATGAGACCGCCTCATGCGTTTCATGCTAGAGCTCTGCAGGTGAGACCACCTCGTGGATCTCAAGCTGTAGCTCGGGAGCAGAGGTTGCCACGTTGACCTCTGGCTGGAGCTCTGTATAGGAGACCATCTCATGGGTCTCATACTGGAGCTCTGGGGAGGAGGTTGTCACGTTGACCTCCGGCTGGAGCTCGGCAGGTGAGACCACCTCATGGGTCTCAGGGTCGAGCTCTGGAGATGAGATAACCTCATGGGTCTTGTGCTGGGGCTTTGGGGAGGAGGTCACCACGTGGACCTCCAACTGGTGCTCTGGAGCTGAGACCACCTTGTGGGTCTCAGGTTGGAGCTCTAGAGATGAGGTCGCCATGTTGACCTCCAGCTGGAGTGCAGAAATATGATTGATATACCCCAAGTTTCCTGCATGTGGGACATTCTAGCTGGGCTTCTTTACAGCAGCCCTCGGTCTTGCAGGTCTGTGTCACCCCCACCACTGCCCTGTCAGACGGGGGCTGAAGCAGAGCTGTAGAGACCTTCCTGTTGGCCAGTTCCCTCTCGTAATATGAGGTAAAAGTCTGAGAGGGCTCATCCGTTAGACTAGGCCTTCCTAACATGTTTTCAAGGTCAGGTTTGTGCCCTGGACATACGAACACCTGAGCTAAAAGTTTAACCAACTGGCTTACATGGCTAAGCTCACCGGCCCCCGTAGAAATCAAGAACTCGGCCCAATTGCGAACTGGGCAAGCACGAATCCCAGCCACTGCTCCTCTCTGGGCTTAGGGTCCTCCAGGCTTGTAAAATAAAACTGGCATTGGAGTATATAACCTTCTGGACATACCTCAAAACCATCGAAGGAATCTGGTACTCCCAGGGGGTACCACTGGGGGAAACGAACAGAATCAAAGGCTGGTATAGAGATCCCGGCGTAATGCTCTCCTGCTGCTTCCATGTTGTAGGCGAAGTATTCGGTCACGTAATAAACGTAAAGGACACAAGGATGGACGCAAGTGCAGATAAGAGCTTTTACTCAGTGCAGATAACAGCTTTTACTTAAAGAGAGGCAGGCAGACAAATCCAAAACATCAGACAATAGCATGGTCAAAAAACAGACAATGGGTCAGGCAATTGGCAAACAGGCATAAATGAGGCGAAACCAGAATCAAGAATGAGTGTGAGAACGAGATCAAAACAATAACACATGAACCGGTAACAAATGCTTGGTATACGGAAAACCCATGTAAAACTTTGTAAAGTCATAGTCTTAGAACAGTCTCTTATATACTGTGGTTGTGAGTGTGTGTGAGAGATTGGATGCAGATGTGTGTGATTAGAATGAGTGTGAGTTTTTTTTATTATTATTATTTTTATTTAATTTTATTTATTTTATTTTTTTTTCCTTCGTTGTTTTTTTTTTTCCTATTGATATCAACCTCTCTGTACTCCATTCTGTACTAATCTAAATTGATGGAAAATACCCAAAGCTCGTTCAGATTCCTAAGTTGGAATGTGAAAGGTCTGAACGGTCCAATTAAAAGATCCAAGATTTTGACACATTTAAAACTACAAAAACTTGACGTTGCATTTCTTCAGGAAACTCATCTCCGTCTCAGGGATCAACGCAGACTCCAAGCTCGCTGGTCATCGCATATGTTCTACTCCAATTTTGATTCCAGGTCCAGGGGAGTTTCTATCCTGATAAGTAAGACTGTGCTCTTTTCCTTTGATAACATTATTTCTGATGTAAATGGTAGATATGTGCTTGTGGAAGGGAAAATTTCACAAACACCAGTAGTTTTGGTGAATGTATATGCCCCGAATCTTGATAATGCTCCTTTTGCTCAGAATTTGTTGTCAAAGATTCCTGCTTTGAACACACATCTCTTGATATTTGGGGGAGAGTTAAACTGTGTTATTGACCCAGTTTTGGACAAATCTAGCGCTGTTGCAAAGGCTCCCTCTGCAATGGCAAAGGTATTCTCTGAGTTTATGGTTCAGAATGGTTACATTGATCCATGAAGGTATTTTAACCCACAGTGAGAAAATATTCTTGTTTTTCCTCACGTACATAAATCTTTTTCTCGCATTGATTACTTTTTTATTAATAATTCTCTAATTTCTCAGGTTGTAAACTCTGAATATCTACCAATTGTTATTTCAGACGACGTTCCTCTAAGTCTTGGCATTCCTCTACCTTCACATCGCGCCTTTCGTCCACCATGGAGGCTTAATTCTCTACTTTTATCCGATTCAGCATTTTGCAAGTATATTTCTACTTCGATAGATGATTTTCTTCTTACTAATCAAACTGATTCAATCTCTTACTCTTTACATTGGGAAACTCTAAAGGCCTTCTTAAGGGGACAGATAATCTCTTATTCTGCTCATGCCAATAAGCAACGCAAGAATAAGAAAAAAGAGTTATCTGATAATATTCAAGCTATTGACGACCAATATGCTCTCAACCTGACCCCTGAGCTGCATAAACAAAGGCTTAATTTGCAGGCGGAGTTTGATTTGTTATCGACAGGTGAGGTGGAGAGGCTGTTGTTACATACGCGTGGCAATTATTATGAATATGGAGATAAGGTCGGTCGGTTGTTGGCTCACCAATTGTGTAGCCAAGCGACTTCGCGCTCTATTACTCAGATTATGCAGTCCAGTGGTGCATTAACCTCGGATCCTGTAGAAATTAATTCAACTTTTAAAAGTTTTTACTCCACTTTATACACAGCTGGGGCTCCTGACAATTCAGGTAACATGGACCATTTTCTTAGAAATATTGATTTTCCCAGAGTTGACCCTTTATTGGCATCTGAACTTGACAGCCCCATCACCTTAGATGAGATCATCAACTCAATCAATTCATTGCAATCTAAGAAATCACCTGGCCCGGACGGGTTTCCTTCCGAATTTTATAAGAAATTTCATGGTGCATTGGCCCCATTACTTCTGGCTTTATTCAAGGAGTCCTTAGAACTAGGTACGTTGCCACAAACATTGAGACACGCATCTATAACTCTACTGCTCAAAGATGGGAAGGACCCAACATTATGTAATTCGTATAGACCTATTAGCCTCCTCAATGTTGATGTCAAGATTTTAGTCAAACTTTTGGCCTCTTGTTTAGACGGGATTCTTCCTAGCATTATTTCAGAGGAGCAAACCGGATTTATAAAAGGACTGCATTCCTTTTCTAATATTCATACTGTACTTAGTATTTTGTATTCAAAACAAAACAGTGACTCCTCTGAAGTGGTCATCTCTTTGGACGCAGAAAAGGCGTTTGATAGGATAGAATGGGAATATCTTTTTATAGTGCTAAAGAGGTTCGGCTTTGGGGATGGACTGATATCATGGATCCGTTTATTATATGTGGAACCGCAAGCTTCCATATATACCAACGATGCTAAATCTGACTATTTTACTTTGTCACGGGGTACGCGCCAGGGATGTCCTCTGTCTCCCTTACTTTTTGCCATAGCGATTGAGCCTCTCTCGATAACGCTTAGAACTCTTCCTGTATTTCAGGGTATAATTCGCAAAGGAATTGACCATAAACTAGCCCTGTATGCTGACGACTTACTACTTTGTTACAGATCCAATTGCATCTATTCCAGAGATAATACGTGTATTAAATGACTTTGGGAAATTTTCAGGGTATAAACTGAACCTACAAAAGAGTGAATGCTTACTCATAAACCAATCTGGCCAAAAGATAAAACAGAATGAAGTACCTTTTCATTTGGAGGATTCAAAATTCAAATATCTTGGAGTTAATGTCACCCGTTCCTATTCTGCCTTAATGGCGGCAAATTTTACACCCTTAATTTCAAACATGAAGTCAGCCTTTCAAAGATGGGCAGCTCTACCATTATCCCCTCTTGGTAGAATAAACACGGTAAAAATTAACATTCTTCCAAAATTCCACTATCTTTTTTCAATCAATCCCTTTGTTTTTACCCAAATCTTTCTTCAAGAATATAGACCAATTAATCTCCTCTTTCATATGGGCAGGAAAAACTCCCAGGGTTTCCAAATTTTCACTTCAAAAGAGTCGACTAAGTGGTGGCCTCTCATTGCCCAATTTCATGTATTATTATTGGGCGGCTAATATTCAGAAACTGGTGCTCTGGGTGCAGGCCCCCTCTCTTCCATGGTGCCACTTAGAAGCAAAGTCTTGTATTTCAACCTCCCTCCCTGCTATGGTGTTCTCCTCCCTTTCTATAGCCCTTTCACAACACACGGATAATCCAATAGTATGTACCTCTCTAAAAATTTTCTATCAGTTTCGCCGTCTTTTTAAATGTATCTCGGCCTCAACCATGGCATCAATATGTAATACCCACCTCTTTCCCCCTTCCTTTACAGATCCACATTCTCTTTGTGGGAAAAGAAGGGTCTGAAATGCTTTGAGGATATTTTCATTAATAATGTGTTTGCAAACTTTTCTGAGTTGTCCTCGTCATTCAGTCTGCCTCTGTCTCACCTATTCCGTTTCTTTCAAATTAGGCATTGTGTCTCCTCCCTATTCGCTGGTTTTCCCTCCTTACCTACAAAGTCTGCATGGGAAGAGGTGTTCAAGCTGAATCCTCATAAGGGTGGCATTATCTCACGGATATATGCAACGATCTGGTCACAGGAAGATTTTTACAATATCAAAACCGTTAGTGCTTGGGAAGAGGAATTGGGCCTGGAGCTTGAGGATGATTACTGGGGCAGAGCATTAGATAATATACGTACCACCACGTCCTGTGCTAGACTTAGTTTCATACAATTTAAAATGGTTCACAGAGCTCACCTCTCTAGGAGTAAACTGTTTAAAATATATCCCAATGTTCCTGACGTGTGAAAAATGCAAACTTTCGCCCTGTAACCTGAGTCATATGTTTGCACTCTGTCCCAAACTGCAGCACTTTTGGAACTCTTTCTTTGAAACTATGTCCGACGTTCTTAAAATCAAACTGGATGTCTGTCCTTTAATTGCCATCTTTGGTGTTTCATCTCAGCGTCAGCCTCTGAACCATAAACAAGCTAGTGTTGTGGCCTTTGCATCGTTACTTCCTTGGCACAGAATATTGTTGTCTTGGACCTCTCCACACCCCCCCCCCCTATATCAGTCTGGCTTAAAGACTTAATGTTCTTTTTAAAACTTGAAAAAATCAAGTACAACATCAGAGGCAGGGGTGACTCATTTTGGGGAAAATGGCAACAATTTATTACCTACTTCAATGATGTACGCACCTTGGAGGTGGCTTGAGGAGAGGTAGATGGTAAACAGTAGTCATCTTACCTTTTTTTTGTTTTTTTGTGTTTTTTTCTTTGAATGTTTGTTTGTTATTGTTTTTTGTTTCCCCCTTTCTTTTGGTTTTGGCTGAGGTTGTTTTGTTGGGGTTGTTGGGTGTGGTGTTATGTGTAAAATGCAAATTTCCAATAAAAATTCTATGATCAAAAAAATAGAATGAGTGTGAGTGTTCTGTGTGTGTGTGTGTCTGTGTGTATGTGTGTGTGTGTGTGTGTGTACGAGTGTTCTGGGAATTGCAATCCATGGTGGCCATGTTTGTAGGCCATCGTGCAGTATGGGAAATATAGTCACTGGTTTGCTGTGATATGACATTAATACATAGAATTCTTTAAGCAAACAAATATGAAAGTACAAATCAGTGAAAATATGTACAAATACTAAACAATAAGTATGCAAAATATGTATGCTTTTTTTAAAAGTTGTACACAAATTAAGTATGGACACAAAGTTTATATGCATACTTGAAAAATAAATATGCACACTTAAAAAATAAGTATGCATACTAGAATTTTAAGTATGCATGCCAAAATTTTAATATGCATAATTAAAAATTCCTCTACGGGAACCATCACCTTACCGTGGTGGAGAGGTTTGTGTGTCCCTACGAACCTGAGGGCTGTGTTGTCTGGAGCCTTGTGCTCCTGGAAGGGCCTCTCAAGGCAAAGTGGTCTCAGGGGAGGGACCAGACTAAGAATGGTTCAAAGACACCCTCATGAAGAAAACAAAGGGAGGAGGAGTTACCTGCCTGGAGGAAGCCCGGGGCCCCCGTCTGGAGCCAGGCCCAGAGGGAGGGCCCGACTGTAGGTGCCTGGTGGCTGGGTTTGCCATGGAGCCCAGCCGGGCAATGCCCGAAAAAGCAACCCCTCTCCATCCTATGGGCCCACCACTCGTGGGGTGAACCGTGGGGGTTGGGTGCGCTGCTACATGGGTGGCAGTGAAGGTCAGGGGCCTCGACGGACCAGACTCGGGTGGCAGAGGCTGGCTCTGGGGACGTGGAACGTGGGGGAAAGAACTGGAACTTGTGCGGGAGGTGGAGTGCTACCAGTTAGATCTGGTGGGGCTTCCCTCAACGCACAGTCTCGGTTCTGGAACCGTACTCCTGGATAGGGATGGACTCTATTCTACTCTGGAGTTGACCAGGGTGTGAGGCGCCAGGTGGGTGTGGGGATACTCACAAGTCCCTGGTTGAGTGCCGTTATGTTGGAGTTTACACCAGTGGACGAGAGGGTCGCCTCCTTAGGCCTATGGGTTGGGGGGGGGGATTCTGACTGTTGTCTGTGCATATGTACCGAACACCAGTTCAGAGTACTCGGCCTTCTTGGAGACTCTGCACAGAGTCCTGTATGGGGCACCAGTAGGGGATTCCATAGTTCTGCTGGGAGACTTCAACGTGCACATGGGCAATGATGGAGATACCTGGAGAGGCGTGATTGGGAGGAACGGCCTCCCTGATCTAGCGTTTGTTGTTGGACTTCTGTGCTAGTCATGGATTGTCTATAATGAATATCATGTTCAAACATAAGGAGGCTCATAAGTGTACGTGGTACCAGAGTACCCTAGGCTAAAGGTCGACGATCGATTTTGTAATCGTATCATCTGATCTGAGGCCGCATGTTCTGGACACTCGGGTGAAGAGAGGGGCAGAGCTGTCAACTGATCACCATCTGGTGGTGAGTTGGGTCAAGGGGTGGGGGAAGATTCTGGACAGACCTGGAAAGCCCAAACGGGTCATGCGGGTGAACTGGGAACGTCTGGAGGAGGCCCCTGTCTGTGAGATCTTCAACTCACACATCCGGCAGAGTTTTTTCTGGCACCCCTGTGGAGTTTGGAGGCATTGAACCTAAGTGGGCAATGTTCAAAGCCTCCATTGCTGAAGCTGTGGCGGAGAGCTGTGGTCTCAAGGTCTTAGGTGCCTCAAGGGGCGGTAATCCTCAAACATTGTGGTGGACACCAGTGGTCAGGGAAGCCATCCGACTGAAGAAGGAGGCCTTCCGGGATGTGTTATCCCGGAGGACTCCGGACGCAGTTGCAAGGTACCGACAGGCCCAAAGGGCTGCAGCAACGGGTGTGGGAGAAGTTTGGAGAGGACATGGAGAAGGACTTTCGGTTGGCACCAACGTGTTTCTGGAAAACCATTCGCCACCTCAGGAGGGGGAAATGGGGAACCATCCAAGCTGTGTACAGTAAGGATCGGACGCTGTTGACCTCGACTGAGGAAGTAAATGCACAGTGGAAGGAACACTTTGAGGAACTCCTGAATCCGACTAACATGCCCTCTATGGTAGAGGCAGAGGTGGAGGATGATGGGGGATCATCGTCAATTTCCCTGGTGGAGGTCACTGAGGTAGTAAAACAACTACACAGTGGCAAAGCCCCTGGGATTGATGAGATCCATCCAGAAATGCTGAAAGCTCTGGGTGTGGAAGGGATGTCTTGGATGACACGCCTCTTTAACATTGTGTGGAAGTCAGGGACAGTGCCCAAGGAGTGGAAGACCGGGGTGGTGGTTCCCCTGTTCAAAAAGGGGGACCAGAGAGTGTGTGCCAACTATAGGGGTATCACACTTCTCAGCCTCCCTGGTAAAGTCTACTCCAGGGTGCTGGAATGGAGGGTTTGGCCAATAGTCGAACCTCGGATTGAAGAGGAACAATGCGGATTCCGTCCTGGTCGTGGAACAACGGACCAGCTCTTTACTCTCGCAAGGATCTTGGGGGGGCCTGGGAGTATGCCCATCCGGTCTACATGTGTTTTGTGGATTTGGAGAAGGCATATGACCGGGTCCCCAAGGGTTTACTGTGGGAGGTGCTGAGGGAGTATGGGGTGAGGGGTTCCCTTCTTAGGGCTATCCAATCACTGTACTCCCAAAGCGAGAGCTGTGTCCGGATGCTTGGCAAAAAGTCAGACTCGTTCCAGGGCTGCGCTTTGTCACCAATCCTGTTTGTGATATTCATGGACAAGATATCGAGTAGTCATGGTGGGGAGGGGTTGCGGTTTGGTGACCTGATGATCTCATCGCTGCTTTTTGCAGATGATGTGGTCCTGATGGCATCATCGGTCTGTGACCTCCAGTACTCACTGGATCGGTTTGCAGCTGAGTGTGAAGTGGCTGGGATGAGGATTAGCACCTCTAAATCCTCCCTAGGGAGGTGTTCCAGGCATGTCCAGCTGGGAGGAGACCTCGGGGAAGACCCAGGACCAGGTGAAGAGATTATATCTCCACACTGGCCTGGGAACACCTCAGGATCCCCCAGTCAGAGCTGGTTAATGTGGCTCGGGAAAGGGAAGTTTGGGGTCCCCTGCTGAAGCTGCTGCCCCTGCGACCCAATAACGGATAAGCGGTTGAGGATGGATGGATGGATACTTAAAAATCAGTTTGCAAAATAAATACAGTATGTTGTGCATTTAATGTTTATTGTAAATAGGTCTACTGTATGAAACATAGCTTTGTTTTCAAAGTGCTTTGGGCAAATGTATTTTGAGGTGACAGCACGTAAGTTAATAGAATGTGTAATCCACAAATGTTTCCCTTTATACTGGGAATACTCATTGCTATAAACTTGTTAAATCTCTGTACCAGTGTGATCAGTTACATAGGCCTACAAATCAGCATTGAATATTGTTGGCTACGTGAGATTCTGGAAGCACTTTCACGTGTCTGTAAGTTAAGTGACCGGGACCTTTTGCATGCCTACCGTCCTGCTGGATCACTACCCTCTTATTGTTCCGGGACTTGCAGATTTACAAATTAAGCACTGGTGTCACCCCTTCAGTCACACAATAAGACCTTATCTGTTCCTAATAGCTATGGCAATTCTCATATAAAACGTTTATTATACAACCCCTGGCAAAAAAAATATGGAATCATAACACTTAGAGGATGTTCACCTGGCTTTTTTACTTCGGAGCAAATAATCAAAGCACAAATATGACACAACACACTTTTTTGTTTAATAGCTGAACATTCTGGCTTCGTGAAACATATGTCAAATCAGTTAAATGAAATAATTTTAATTAATGGCATATTTTTTTACAGATCAAGCACCCTTCTACCTCAACTCTCTCCTGAAGGCCTACGTTCCCTCTCGCAATCTGCAATCGATTAGCGACCGACGTTTAGCAGTTCCAACTCAGCGTGGCGCAAGGTCCCTTTCTAGAACCTTCACACTAACTGTTCCTCAGTGGTGGAATGCACTTCCAATCTCAGTCCGGACCGCAGAATCTCTCACCATCTTCAAAAAACAGCTAAAGACCCACCTCTTCTATGAACACCTAACCAACTCATAATTTTAAAAAAAAAAAAAAAAAAAAAAAAAATGCACTTACACCTCTACTCTGCACTTTGCTTCTTCTGGAATTCAATTAATAGATCTTGTATGGTAGCACTTCTTGTATTGTTCTCTGCTTGATATCCCGATCCCATTTGATATCCCGATCCCATTTGAAGTTCCAGTAGTGTCTGGCAAACTGAGATTCTTGAATTTGTTTTTGGATGAGAGTAGAGGCTTTTTTTCTTGAAACCCTTCCAAACAACTAGTGGTGATTGTAGGTGACTTTGGATTGTAGTTTTGGAGACTTTCTGACCCCAAGACGCAACTAACTTCTGCAATTCTCCAGCTGAGATCCTTGGAGATTTTTGGCCACACTAACCATCCTCTTCACAGTGCACTGAGACAATATAGACACATGTCCAATTCCAAGTTGATTCATAATATTTGCAGTTGACTGGAACTTCTTAATTATTGCCCTGATGGTGGAAATGGGCATTTTCAATGCTTGTGCTATTTTCTTATAGCCACTTCTAATTTTGTGAAGCTTAACAACCTTTTGATGCATATCACAGCTATATTCCTTGGTCTTACCCATTGTTATGAATGTCTAAGGGAATTTGGCCTATGTGTTACCTCATATTTATACCCCTGTGAAACTGGAAGACATGTTTGAAGAATTTCCTCTTCATAGTCACCCATGTGTACTAAAAAATGAAAAATATCAATGGGAATATACTTCAAATATATTTTTCTCATATGAATTCATGGGGTGCCAATAATTTTTGCACACCTATATTTAACAAAGATATTTTTTGATAAACCTGTGTTGTGTTTGCAATTGTCTGAAATCCATGAGAGCAGAGTATTATTGTGAGTTTTTTTTTTTTTTAAACAAAATATCAAAAGGCTAAAAAATAAAGACAATTTTCACAGCCTTATTTGCTCATATTTACCATGGATGACAATATTAGTGGAGGGAACTATACCAGCACACATCTAAAAATGCAAAGTAGCCTTCAGTTAAAAGAGACTGCTTACAGACCTTAAAAGAGTGCTTACAGACCTTAACCTTGGACTTTTGAAAGGAAACATGGTCCCAACAAGACAGTTGTCAATTGAAACAATGGAAAGGATTATAAAACTCCTTCAAGAAGGAAATCCAACACAGAGTATGGCAAAAGGTGTTGGTAGTTTGCAGTCAGCTCTGTCTAAAATTTGGTGCAAGTATAAACAAAATGGGAAGGTTATAAAAGGAAAACATACGGGATATACCAAGGAAGATGGCAAGCGTCAGGATAGAAAACTTAAAGCAATATGCCTTGAAAATAAAAAATACACAACACAACAAATGAAAAACAAATGGGCAGAAAACAGGAGTCAGTGTTTGTGACAGAACTGTAAGAAACTGGCTGAATTAAATGGGATTTTTACATGGGCGGCTGTGGCTCAGTTGGTAGAGTGGGTTGTCCACTAATCGTAGGCTGGCGGTTCAATTCCCGGCCTGCATGACTCCACATGCCGAAGGGTCCTTGGGCAAGACACTGAACCCCAAGTTGCTCCTGATGACAAGTTAGCGCCTTGCATGGCAGCTCTGCTACCATTGGTGTGTGAGTGTGTGTGTGTGTGTGTGTGAGAATGTGTGAATGAGACACAGTGTAAAGCGCTTTGGATAAAAGCGCTATATAAGTGCGCCATTTACATATAGAAAAGCCAAACAAAAACCAGCACTAACACCTAAACAGAAGAAAACAAGGTTACAGTGGGCTAAAGAGAAGAAATCATGGACTGTGGATGACTGGATGAAAGTGATACTCAGTGATGAATCACGAATCTGCATTGGTCAAGGAGATGATGCTGGAACTTTTTTCTGGTGCCATTCTAATGAAACATATAAAGATGACTGCCTGAAGAAAGCAATCAAATTTCTCCACTCATTTATGATATGGGGTTGCATGTCAGGTAAAGGACCAGGGGAGACCTCAACAGTCAATGCACAGGTGTACATTGAAATTTTGGACACTTTTCTCATTCCATCGATAGAAAATAGGTTTGGTGATGAAGATGTAATTTTTCAAGATGATAATGCATCTTGTCACAGAACAAAGAGTGTAGGGGTGCACAATATACCGGCGGCCATATCGAAATCAAACGATAAATGTTCATTTTTAATGTCATTGTTATTGGTCCGATAAGAAAATTAGGTCGATATATTAAAGCCGTTAAATTATGGATTATTTCCTTTGGTTGAACCACTTCAGATGCACACTACTTGCCATGAGGATTTTGATTGGTGCCTTCCGCATGACGTGACACACAGCAGACTACACGTGCTTTAGAAGAGTTCATGCTAGAGAGAAGACGCAATGTTGGCTGTGTGGGAGTTTTTCATGGTAAAAAAAGAGGACATCAGAATTGCACATTGCAACACTTGCCAATGTGATATAATGTAAGGAGGCAGTAGAACAAAAAACTTCAATACAACTAATGTAATAAGTCATCTGAAGTTCCGCCATCCCGAAATTTAGAAAGAATATCAGACAAAAGTAACTGCCAAACAAACAGCGGTAGCCATTACCAGCGTTAAGCCAGTACAACAAAGGCCATAGCAAAAGCAATCACATGCAAAGTTATGGAAATGATTGCACTTGATGACCAACCTTTCAGCATTGTTGAGGACCATGGATTTTGTTGGCTAATTGAATTTATTGAACCCCGCTACTGCCTCCCTAGCCGAGGGTACTTCACTGATGTTTTGCTTCCCGCTTTATTCAATGAAGCAACACCATATATCCATGCACTTTTGAGCAAAAATGTAACAAAAATGTAATTGATATAAGGTTTACTACTGAGATATGGAGTTTTACTACTGACATATGGAGCTCCAACATGAGTCCAGTGAGTATGTTGAGTCCACTGCTAAGTGGATTAAGGAAATCTTTGAGATGCTGCATGCTCAAGAATATTCAGGCTCTCACACCAACGCTGCCCGAGCATGTGCACTTGAGAGCATGTTAGTTCATTGGAACATAATGAAAGATATGGTGCATGTTGTCCTTTGAGATAATGCCCGAAATATGGTTAAGGCCATGGAAGATTGTGGTTTGAACAGTTTTAGTTGCATGGCTCATACTCAGTTAACCGTAAACAAAGGAGTTCTGAGCCAGCGCAGCATCTCTAACTGTGTGGAGATAGGCAGAAAGATAGTCGGACACGTGAAACATTCTCAGCTCACCATTTCCCGACTCAGCAGATACAGACAGAGCTAGGATTGTCAAAAAAGATGCTCCAACAAGACACTCCGACACGATGGAACAGTACATATTATATGATGTCGAGTTTGTTAGCACAGAAGAACAAGTGCATATGGTGTAGAATACGAGCTTTCCGGATCATTCAGCGCATATCAGTGGGGCCTTATTAAAATGCAATAACACTCCTTTTGCCTTACAAAGAACTGATGAGAGAAATAAGTTCACGCACGGCAGCTACTTCAGACGTGATTCCCTCTGTTGAGGCTCTGAAACGTTTACTGAGCCGGACTCTTAGCACAGATACTGGGGTGAAGATGGCAAAAATGACCCTACTGGAGGCTGTGAAGCAGCGTTTTAACAACGTATACACCAAGCCTTTGTACTTCTTGCCAACAATCTTGGACCAAGGGTATAAAGATCGCTTTTTTGATCAAGCCACTAAACAAGAAGCAACAGAAATGCTGCTCAGACAACTGAAGATGACAGCACAACAATGAATCAAAGACAGAAAGACTCACGACAGAGCCCCCTTTAAGAAGATGCACACAGTGAGCGAAGGAAGTGCAACAAGTAATGTAAGATACATGAAACCAGTAGGAAAAATGGTCAATTAAAAAATTGTTCTCATAATCAAAGGTGCTTTGCCCATTGCAGTTTGGAAAAGCCAGAATGTTCAGCTATTAAACAAAATTTGTTTTGTCATATCTGTGATTTGTTTATTTGGTACGAAGTAAGAAAGCCAGGTGAGCATCCTTTACGTGTGGTGATTCCAGAATTTTTGCCAGGGGTTATACAAGCACAATGCAAGAATCTCATTACAATAGATAGGACTGGTTGGAAAATATGTTTTAAAAGAAATGCCTAAACACAAATGGGTCTGCAAACATTAGATTTCAATGTTGCATTTATCAGAGATCCAAAGTCTGTACACATAACTCAATTAATTCCCTTTGTCCCAAAATGAAAATAAAACTTCGTGAAACATGTTTGATACATATCATTATTATTTTTTTTCCAGTTTCTCAAGTGTTTCCCTAGTTCATTAAACCAAGATGAGCTCTGTGTCCACCATCTCCCAATGGTACCCTTAAATATAAAGACAAACTGTAGTTAATTGTTGTTCATTTTAATTAGTCACATCGGTGAGCCCATTGAAACTAACACATTGACCACAGTTGTGATGTAAGTAAAACTGTGATTAAGGCTTGACCTACTATCTAAAAGAATACATAATGTAGAAAATATTAATTAATTAATTCGTCCGTCCAGCCATCCATCCATCCATCCATCCATACATTTTTATCCTGGTTGGTAGGTGGATTGGTTATTCTAAATTGCCCCTTTGCGTGAAATATTGTGCCAGTGTGATTACATTCAGTGTGTAATCCCACCTCATGCCCAATGTTCCCGAGATGCTCTAAATGAAGATGAATGAAAAAAGCAAAATACCCCTATGTAATGTATGTAATAAAAACAAGTATAAGAACATTCAATAATAGCTAGTCTAGGTTAAACATGTTTTTAAATGTGACTAGTAAATATTTTATAAGAGCCTTCAGTCACATCATAAGAACAGTTGTCAAAAGAAAGTTTGCAGTATTACAAATGTAAAGACAAATGGTCTGCAACAGCCTTAAATTTAAAGCGGATAGAACTGAGCAGTTTAGGGATTATGGCTTTGTTCAACTTTTCCCCTGTAAACTTAGCAACACAAAATATAGATATAGAAAATAACAATATACTGCATTTTCCTCATTGTTTGAGCATGGAGCAATTCACAATCACTCTCTTTTCTTGGCAAAGAGTTTTGCTTGTCCTGCCTACATGAAAACTTAAACCTTGCTCGCTTCTGGCATGGTTAGGAGGTTATGGCAAGTCCACCTTGGCTCTTCAGTGTTTTAGTATTGATGTCTTTATTTTTTTTATTATGTTCATTAGCAGGAGCCTGACAGGCCATTTGAAACAGTGTAAAGGGCTGTGTTTGGCCTTCTGGCCACCTGCTGAAGCAGCCTGCCTTCACCACATTTCATCTTAACCTAGGTGTACTAATGCAAGCACCATTTACTGCAGATAAAAGCTCTCTAGTATCCCCATGTCATGTCAAACAGCACAGATAAACATGTTTTGTTACACACTACAAAACAGTCCACCCTGAAACCTATCAAAACAATTTAAGCCATTTATCCCCAAGGAACAGTGTACAAAATTCCTTGGTGTGGGTCCAGTCTTTAACATGTTTTGCAATTAGAGCTCATATAATTAAGTCCCACTGGCCATGCAGTCAAGCAAACCACAAGCCGCTTAATTTTGTCACTCTTGAGGGAACTGTGAAGGAAATTAGCATGAATGAAAGTATACAAAATACAATGGCATTTCTTAAATAATATTACTTAATATTGTGATACTATAACATGTGATATATAACATAAGTGACAATGTAATTTTATTGAATGTATATCATGGGTATTTTTGTTCATGGATTGAAAATGGAAAATGGCTAACATTTAAGTTTGAATGGGAGTGTCAGACTATTTATTATCATAAACTGATAAAAACACAAATAAATAGGCTTAATAAACATGTCTGTCGTTTCACATTAAGCAACCGATAATTAGTCCACTATATCTTATTGTTCTCCCGAGTCCACTTGTTTTTGAAGCTTAGCAATGTGAATTCTCTGTGGCCAGAACAAGAACAAACAAATGATTAGCCTGATAAAGCCATAGGGAAGTACCTATGATGTAAACAGCCCATTGCTTTACAAGTTTACAATAAATTATAATAAAGTAAAAGCAAATGCTGGTGTGGATAGTAAAATATTGTTATCTAATTACCACTAAAGCATTTACAAAAATAAGTATATATAACAGAAAACATGATTACTGTAGAGCATGCAGAAGTACTCACAACAACAGCTCAGTAATAATAGAAGGATTTATCTTTCATGTCTCTGTATAACATATAAACACACTTTAAAATTAGGTATAAAGTTGGATGAAATTGTTTAATTTAATTTTATCATTTAAATTAACAGGGGCACACAAAAGACAGTAATATTGTATCCAAAAAACTTGGACATTTTGGACTCGGAATTTTTTCAGAGTACAGTCGAGTCCGCATCATGTATAACATGAAAAGAAAGATTAAAAAAAAAAATAATAACAACATAAACAAACATCCCACCTCTGCCGGAAGTTCGAGCGAGAGAGTGACAGAGAGCGTATATCCTGATTAGTCTCTCTTTCTGCTAGCTAGACCTGTCCGTTTTCTCTGTGGGTAGGCTTTAAAGTCAACCTCTCTCTCTCTCTTCAGTTCATCCATCAGTTCAGTGTACCACTGTAGTTTAGTATCACTATAGTGTTATGCAGCACCATGGGAGAGTGTCCAAAAAGAAAAAGAAAATACAAAATGCACTTTACCCCAGACTACACTAAACTGTACCCCTGCTTCATAGGTGTAAAAAATAACAAGTTTTGCAAGTTTTCAGTAGCAACTTTTCGATTGTGCAGGGTGGGTTAAATGGTTGTAAAAGACATGTTGAGGTGAGTTTAACAGGTGTCATTTGTTCATTAGCATAACGAACGTTATTTAAAGTAGCTGGCTAGGTGCTAAGGAGCTACTCTTTTGATGTCCTACATGATGAGGCCAAACCTCCTATAGACTTGCTTAAAGTTATGTAATAGAATTTTTAAAAATGACTAAATGAGTTGAATATAATATCAAGTACATATTTTAATGTCACATTTAGCACTGAGACTGCCAACAAATTAAAATAAAAAATAATAATAATTTTGTGTGTGTATATTATATATATATATATATATATATATATATATATATATATATATATATATATATATATATATATATATATATATACACACATACAAAATTTACAAAAATTTAAAATTTTAATTTGTTGGCAGTCTCAATGTATATATAGTACATATAGTTTTTGCAGGGTGGGATGTCAGCATAAAATTAAGATAACAAGAAATTAATTAATGTTTCCGTGTCACACATGAAGTGCGCTCACAGAAAGCTGCCTCATCGTGTGAGTGCTGAATTGAGTTCTCTTTAGTGGCTTATTATGCTTAGACGGTCTAATAAATACACACAAATCATGTCAAAATGCAGGTCTCGCCAAGTGTTCATGTGAACACAATCACTTACAGTTGCAAATTTACATATGCTCATCATGAACATTATTTTCATTTATGGCACTTGGCAAAAACCCTTAGCCAGAGCGACTTAAATTTATTTCATTAATATATCTGAGCAGTTAAGGGCTTTGCTCAACGGCCTAACAGTGGTGGCTTGGTGGTGCTGGGATTTGAATTCATGACCTCACTAGGCAGTAGCTTAGTAGCCCAATGTCTTAACCACTAAGCTACTTTTTCTGGGGCAGAATGATTGTACAAGTTTTCATTTATTTGTAGCTTTCTGTAGTAAACACAAGGTCAAAATACAGGGTCACAAATATACATACAGCACACCTAATATTTAGTTGAATGTCCCTTAGCAAGTTTAACCTCGAGCAGATGCTTTTGGTAGCCATCATCAGCTTCTGGCAGAATTATGGTTGGATATTTGACCACTCTTCTTGGCAGAATTGGTAAAGTTCAATGACATTTGTTGGTTTCCTGGCCATGACTTGACTTTAAACACAGTCCACAAATTTTTTCTAGGGTTGAGATCAGGACTTTGGGAAGGCCATTCCAAAAGCTTAATGTTAGCCTGCTTTTTTCATTCCATAACCAGCTTTGATGTGTGTTCCACTGGCAGCAAAACAGCCCCAGAGCATAATGCTTAACATTTGGTACAGTGTTCTTTACTCCTCCAAACATACATCTGGTCACTGTACATTTATAATACATTTCTGAATTATAAATTATTTATTCTAATATTTTGAAATACTGGATTTTTGATTTCAATGAGCTGTAAGCCATAATAATCAAGATTAAAAGGGAAAAAAAAGGCTTAAAATATTTCACTGTGTGTATGAATCTAGAATATATGAAAGTTCCACTTTTTTAAATTAAATTACAGAAAAACCTTTCCACGAACTTCTAATTTTTTGAGATGCACCTGTATATGCTTTTCCTTTTTTCTGATTCTGCTGTATTATAGAGCACTGCAGACCAAGTGAATAAATGATGCAGCTATAATTGTGTGGGGGTGCTTGTATGCATATCAGTGCTGTGGTTTGTATGTGTGTACTGAAAATGTTTTGTGTGTGTGAACAGTTTGAAAAAAGAGAAATGATATTGTACTGGAAATCACAAATCCCACCCCATTTCCAACCCCAAACTTTGCAGACTTTACATTCACAAACAGCTGTATAACACACTACATGAAAGGTAATATCTGAAAAAGCATGATAGGTGTACTTTAAGTTGTCCATTTCGGTCTGTATTTTACTGCATTAATGTGCTGTAATAGAAATTGTAAAGAAATTGCCATGTTTATCCAACATATATTTCCCTGTAAACCCTGTCTGATTGGTCTTGCCTCCATATACTGAAGATAAAATCTAACACTCCATTCACTGAAGATACAAAATTACTACATTGCGGTCTTCTTTTACTGACGTTCAGTTACGTAGTGACAAACTGCTCGAAGTGGAGAATTACTCTAAGCTAAAGAAAAACTTGCCTGGGTCAGGTTGCACCCCTATTACTACCAATCATTTGGCACAAACCATAATACTGTGATTATTTTGGCTCTTGGTTGACAATTGAACCGTGCAAACTGGCTGCAAACGATTATTTTGACAAAAAAAATAATACTGTGATATTCTGACACATTAATGCAATTTGAACTCCATGCATCAATCCATCCATCCATTCTCCACACTGCTTATAATATGTAGGGTCACGTTGATGCTGGAACCTATCCCAGCGTCTCGGGCTGTAGGCAGGGAAATACCCTGGACAGATGGCCAGTCCATCACAGGGATAACACAGACATACACAAATTCACACTTGCACTCACAACTACGGGCAATTTAGTGTCTCAAATTCACCTGACCTGCATGTCTTTGGACTGTGAGGGAAACCAGCAATTTGAACTCTGATATGATAAACATTTAATATAGCTGCTAATGTACCTAGCAAGCAATTCTGTACCTTTTGGTGTCTAAGCACACACCAAATTTATGGTCTCTAAATTGAGTGTTGAATGACACACTGGTTATACCTAAATAGCAGCAGAGATGCTGTGAACACTGGCTATAGTTTTAAATAATCCATAACCACTTGCAGTACCATGATTTCAGTTCTAATTGATTTCCAATTGTGCTGCCTTACTGATGTCAGACTGATGTCAGAGGTCAAAGTTTGGTGGTTTAAATACCCACTAGAGGTGTATTTTAAAGTAGTTTTTTTTTTCTTTTTTTTTTTTTTTTAAATCATTTTATGCTTTAAATAGCATTTTAGCATTTGATATGCTTTTCCATAGTCAGGTAAGTTCTGCTTTCAGAACTGTCATGTCCATAACAGAGAGATGTCACATCCATAACAATATTTTTTCCTCATAAATGCGAAAATGAAAATTTTGTTCTATGGGGCAACCCTTCTCCATTCGGTTTGTATTAATACTTCTGGTTTGTGCATTTTAATTCACAGAATTCCTACAAAGTATGTCGTCTCCCAAAAACTCATGTCCTTTTTTGTCACTTCCGTAATGCAGGTATATTTCCCTCATCTAAAATAGAAAATGTGTATACACTGACATTTTTCTGATGTCTGGACTCTATCATCAGGGGTTTAGGAAAATATAAAAAGATGATCCAAAATACTGATAATAAATAGATTCTATGAGAATTTATACTTCAAGTTTTGAATGCAAGTGTCATATCCATAACACTGGAAATTGCTCATATCTAACATCAGAACAGAGAAGCAAACAGGTTCCTGTAGGTTAGGATTTGAACCATGAATTTACAGGGGATGTAGTCCAGTAACTGAAAAGCAGGCAATGAAGAAATCCCTAGACTCTGTGGCAAATAACACCCATCACTCTTTCCCACACCATAAATATAGGTGATTTCATACTGTAGCAACACATCAAACTCAGCCATTAATATGTGCTTCTTACCAGCTTTTATTTGTTTAGTTCAAAGGAATGTTTGTACACAGTGATCCATTTAGGCCTAAGTTTTAAAGTAAGTAATTATAATACTTTCTGGTAATTCACATACACACATTCTGTGTTCCTAAGTTTGTCTGTTTTGATTAATTTTGATTAATTATGCATAACTGTATTGATCCCTGATAACCTATTTGTCTCTGTGTGATAGACATCAAGCTTATGTGCAAAATATATATGCAAATAATATATATATATATATATATATATATATATATATATATATATATATATATATATATATATATATATAAAAACAGCCTTTAGCAAATGCTTAAACATGCTCAAATCACTGTCTTGTTGTTTATAAATAACTGCCTGTCTATTTGCAACTTTAAAGAACTCTGACACCACTGACACTGGTGACATGAATGCCTAAGGAAAAATTCAACCTTGCTACTGATGCCTACAGTTAACTACAGCGTTCATCAGTCTAAAAGAAACACATTTGTAAGATAAGTAGATATGCATACTCAATACTATGTATGATGCATATATATGTAAATATCTATATTTTCAATTGTCAGATCACTGGAAATTTTTACAGTCTCATTTTACAATTAAATTTAGTCTACTTTACTTACCTGTATAATTTAATCTTCAAAAAGGATCATGGTAAACTCAACACATTTCACTACTATTATACTGACTGGCTACTTTGAGGTAGGACAGACTAAATACATTTACTTTGCTCTTTCAATAATATTGTACATAACAATCATATTAGCAAATTCATTACTTACTGGTGTAATTTGTGTAGAGAGATCTCTACATGAACCCATGTATATTTTGCTTTGTTGTTTGTCTCTTAATGAATTATATGGCAGTGCTGCATTTTTCCCCTTTATTTTAACCAATATATTAACTGCATCCTATGAAGTTACAATTGCTTCTTGTTATGTACAGATATTTTGTCTGTACACATATGCATCTGTGGAATTTGGAACTTTAGCAATTATGTCTTATGACAGATATATGGCTATCTGTTATCCTTTACTATATAACAATATAATAACTTGTAATAGGGTGTGCATGTTGATTGTAATGGTTTGGGTTGTATCTTTTTTAAAATTCATCATAAACATTTTTTTAAGTTTACGTTTAGAGTTATGTGCAAATGTTATAGAGAAAGTGTTGTGTGACAACTATCTTCTTGTGAAACTTGCTTGCTCTGACACCCTTGTGAATAACATTTATGGTATAATTGGTGCCATAGTCACTATAGTTCTTCCGTTAATGCTTATTTTATATTCATACATGAAGATTTTGAGAGTTTGCTTAAAATCCTCTGTAGAGACTACTCATAAGGCCATGAGCACCTGTGCACCACACCTTGTTTCGCTCTTAAATTTCTCTCTTGGCTGTTCATTTGAGATTTTCTCAAGTAGATTTGATAAGATACACATGCATCCTGTGTTGCGTGTGATAATTTCAGTATATTTTGTGATTTGTCCACCAATTGTTAATCCTATTATGTATGGTATACGGTTGTCAAAGGTAAAGACAGCTTTTAAAAAACATTTTTATTTAAAGTAGAAATATTTGCTTCTCTTCTCTATATTTTCGAGTTGGTGATGTTTGGATTGCTTCCTGAATATTAAAGACTGAATATCAGATCTGTATAAGCAACATAAAATAACCTGTGCCATTTTTTAAGATAAATGTTTGCTTTACCAAACTTAAGACAAATGCAGACAATGTAATTGATCTTACTTAGATGAGCAGAAAAATAACAAAATATATTTATATCCTACAAAGTACAAAGTACATTTAAATTTCCCCAGTTGTAAAACATTCCAAATACATTCAATGGCCCCTGAAATCATTGATGCAGAATTACATTAGTCAAAATTGCTGTAGCACAATGGTTTCTTTACAAACTAAATATCACACAGTATATATTATTAATATATTTATGTTTACAATTAAACATTTGATGTGGATTATCAAAATAAAACCAGTTATGGGAAATGGCAGGCAGTACTTAACTTGTTTGTCATGAAGGGATCTCATAAGACCTGCAGATTTGAATGCCTAGAAATCCTGAGAAAACAGAGATGGAAAAGTGTAAAAGACAGGTTCTGACAAGTGTGTATGTATAGGTTGCAATATGTATAGGTTAATAATTTTTGGGAGCATTAATGTAAGTGTTTTTAAAAGGTCTCAAAATGTGAAAAGGAATTTCAGATGATAAGCCAAGTGTGAATGTTGACATCTGTATACGTATAAAATGGCACCTGAATACACAGTGTATTCCTAATATTCCATATAAGAATTATTTTTTAACCATCTGCATTCTTAGATGGATAAAGGATATTCAAATAGAAAGGTGGTGGTGGTGGTGGTGTACTACATACTGTTTAACTGTTATTAGAATGTTCATGTGTTATGTTCTATATTTGTCCCTAGACAGCAGGGGTGCCCAGTTCTAAAGCTGCAAATTTTAATATGTACTACTACTGTATATGAAAAGTACTACTAATGAAACATACTAATAAAATACTGTTTTGTTGTTCCATGCCTATTCAATGTTTCATTATTTTAACAAGAACAATAACCATTATAACCATAACAATTATAAGGGACCCCTTTGTAGGACTTGTTAGCAGTCAAGACTTACATTCTTCACTCTCATAACTACATACCTTTACTCTAGTTAGGAGAGTACTGGCACATTTTACATGCCTGTTTTCTCTAACTGCACACATGCAATTGAGACTTCATTACATGCATATACATCACTTCTCCTAGTCCATTTGAAAATTTATGTTTGCCCAGATACACCAAATTCAGCCCACAAAGGTCTTGAGAATTAGCTGATGAGTGCAATTAGGTGTGTTAAATGAGGTTGAAAGTTGATCTATGCAGTACTGAGGCCTTCCATGACTGGAGTTTAGGCTGTTAGCCTTTAACAATTGTCAGCAAGCTAAGGTTAGCTTAGCCTAACTAGCTAGTATGTTCCCTACATAGTTACACTGGGCATATACTAAGAAGCGAGTGTTTAACATCAGTATAGGAAATTAGATAACTATTTGCGCTAACTATCTGAGTAACCATAGTAATCATGGTTGCCATGATATAATAAAAAATACATGCAATACATTTACATTTGTGATTGCTCTGTGCATGCTTCAACACATGTGCATAATAGATATGCATAAATCTGTATATTTTTGATATGTGTATTCTGCAGGGCTCATAATATGCTTGCAGGTCTAGCCCCGTCTGTCTGTCAAAAATATATTTTTTAAAAAATAAATAAATAAATAAAATCAATATAAGTTTTCATTTTTGATATCCACATTATCTTATTTGTGGTTAACAAATGTTTTTTAAAATTATGCTTTTTTTGTGAAACCAAGTGCAACAGCACCACCAGTGGTTATAAATGACATACCCCCTAGTTCTACATATGGAGTAATCTTTAATGTCTAATCTTTCAGACTGTTTCAGTGTGAAGAAACTGTTGTGTGAGACTGTGGAGGAAGACTTGAGAGCTGCTACAAACCCCCACCGTTCAACCCACGTTGGCATCCTTCATGCAGTGGAGCCATTGGAGTGGGGCGTGATCAGAACAGAGGGTAAAGGGGTCACCCAGTAGGTAGTAATGGAGGGTAAGGACTGCCCAATTGATGGCAAGATACACCTATATCGTCATGCACTTGGTCTCCCTTACCGAAAACTTGTGGCTGATGTACAGCACAGGATGTTCCTCTCCCTTCACCACCTGGGACAAAAACGACCCCCAGCCCTCTGTCTGACATGTCAGTCTGCAGAACAAAAGGGAGAGAAAAGTCAGGAGAATGCAATAGCAGGCCTCCACACGAAACTGCTTTTACCTGGCAGAAAGCCCACTCGCATGGTTTCATCCACTGGACTGGATCTGGCGCTCCTTTTTAGTGAGGTCATTCAGTGGGCCAGTGATGTCCGAAAAATTAGTCACAACCCTCAGGTAATAGCCAGACAGCCCCAGGATCTGCCTCACCAACATTTTGGTCTTGGTCTAGCACCGCTTGTTGTAGATGGTCTGCAGGTCAGGGAGCTCAAGGCGGATGATACTCTCAGCTGTTCGCATCACCCTCTGAAGAGCTTGTCTGGCCTGCATGGTGCTGTTCCCAAACCCGAATGTAATGTTTCCCATCAGTATGCTCTCAATGGTGCAGGTGTAAAAGTTTCTGAGCACCTTAAAGAGCAATTTGTTTTGTATTCAGTGTCAGGGACAGGACTGACTATGTATCCTGTCTCACTTTCACACCTGTACCTCAACAGCCTCATGTGTTTCATGGGTTGGAAGGCATTTTTAAGAATTGCACACATTTGTTTCTGTAACTAGGACAATGACTTTGACATCACATAGTGCATGTCCAAAAATCTCTATCTCCATCCCACTGAATTTGAACTTCTCGATTTCTTTGATTTTATAGATCATTGTTATTCTCACAACTGTCTATGTATGAAACAATGTTTACGAGAATATGGGACAAATCACATCCCTTATTGACTCAGTAAGGGACACAGTATCATACACTATATGGCCAAAACTATGTGGACACCTGACCACTCTTCCGATTCATCCCAAAGGTGTTCATTGGGGTTCAGGTCAGGGCTCTGTGCAGGCCACTCGAGTTCTTCCACTCCAACCTTGACAAACCATATCTTCATTGACTTCGCTTTGTGGCGATTGGCATTGTCATGCTGGAACAGGTTTTGGCCTGATCCAGGTGCAGGGAAATTATAATGTTACAGCATACAAAGGTATCCTAAACAATTGTGTGCTTCCAACTTTGTGACAACAGTTTGGGGAAGGCCCACATATGTATGTGATGGTCAGGTGTAATTGGTGGTAATTCAGCCATATATTGTATTTTTTAATACAGGACCCTAGCACATAGATGGCAAGACAAATGTGTGTGTGTGTGTGTGTGTGAGCAGGTAGGTGCTGGTAGGACCACTTTTCACATATTCCACAAATAAATGTGAATGGCCCATTGTAGTCTGTATCACACGTATACTTTTAGAAAAAAAATAGACTATGACAGCTGTTTAATTTTGTTTATAAATATTGTAACCCATGCACCAAGCACAGCTCACAAAACTCAGAATTTCATTAATCCATGAACTCTCATTTAATTTCTTGGGGGAAACACACACACAAACATGACTATTTTAGTAAATCAGAGCATTTTTAAAAGGTTTATACACACAAGGATTCTTTACATACAAGTCCGTTTTGCATATATATTTGAAGAGTTATAAGCAATTTATAGTATGTGTTTACAGCAGATACTGTAATTACACTGATTCAGTCTTCAAAATAAAAGACATTTGCATTTATGTACTCATTGGTGTTGTCCAAAGATTAACTCATCTCACATGTCTTATCATTTATTTCATTTTTGTAGGCATCCTTGTATACTGCTGTCTAGCATAAGGCAGAAAGCTGCACTTATTGGTACATAATGAATTTTAAGGCAATTTCCAAATCATTTACGTTAGAGAAATATGGATGACTCTTCATCTCCCCCCCCCCGCCCCCGCCTTTCTCTCTCTCACATACACACACGCACACAGTAATACTGACCAAACTGAAACCAAAGACACCAAATCAGTGTAAAATCTGTTTTCCCATAGGTATGCAAACTATACAGTCAGAATTAAACTATGCTTGGCCAGCACTGTAACAAAATTAAATATCAAATTAGACCTTATATACAAAAAGTAGGCTTTTAAATGGTGTTTACTGATTGAAAATTAAATTCAAGTGCAAAAACTCTTTTATGCAGAAGTTTTATGAAACTTTGACTAATCTTTTCGGTTTTCATTCCATATATAATTGGATGCAGGAGGGGTGGGATTAGAATAAAATGTACAGATATGAAAACATTAAGCTCTTTTGGAAGGTAATAATTTAATCGATTATATATTACAGAGAAAAGAGTAGCCGATGAGAAATTAATAAATGTGATTAAATGTGGGAGACAGGTTTTTAAAGCCTTTTTTTTTGCACTTGCTGATAATTTCAAACTAACAAGTAATATTTTTACATATGACGCAACCACAAATAATAATGGAAAAACAACAAAGATAACTACCAATGCCAAGCCATACAGGTCTCCAAATACACTCTTAACACAGGAGAGGTTGACAACTGCCAAGTTATCACAAAACAGCTTATTTATAGTGTACCTACACAAAGGCATCTGTGAAGTAAGGTGTATTTGTGTACCTAAAAAGCAAATCGGAAAAATATAGGCTATGCCTAGAAGCAACCTAACTTTCATTGCTGTCATTATGCTGTGATACTGCAGTGGTTGACAAATAGCAACATATCTATCATATGCCATAACCATTAATATTAAATATGCACAAGCTGCATAAATATTAACACAGAATACTTGAAACAGACAATTGTCAAATGAGATGAATTTCATATTATCAAGAAGGTTGTACATGATGTTAGGCAGAACTGCTGAGCTTCCAATAAGTCCATTCAATGCCAAATGGAATAGAAATACAAACATAGGTTTGTGAAGACTTGTGTCAAGGTAGATCACCAGCATCAGCACTAAATTTGCAAAAAGTGTTGCAAGATAAGTCAACAAACTGACAAAGAAAAGTGCATAATTGAGAGGCCCAGAAGGTCCATAAGCCAAAAAAATTAAAGTTATGTTAAAATTGAGCATATTTATTGATTCTGTAAAAAAGACAGAGTATACATTACACAACAGCATTGTCAAGACAGTTACATTCTACAAAATGTATTACTCTTATATCTCTATAAATTGATTTTTTTAAAAGACTGTTAAAAATACTGAGCATTATATCACAGACCATACCTTGACTTAGTTAAGACCTTGCTGTCACAGGCTTGACAGTTTTCTGAACTGCTCACCAGAAAGTAGTATATATAGCTTGCCTTTAACTATCAGAAATTTCTCGATGGAACACTAAGCAACAGTTTTCCCCTCTGGCATTAATTAAGATGTATTGCACATGTGATCTCAAGGTCAAAGATATAAATAATGCCCATATATATATATATATATATATATATATATATATATATATATATATATATATATATATAAAATAAAGCATTGATAATGCTAACCCCTTTTGCTTATGTCTTGGCTAGGTAATATTTTGGATTAGTAGTTTTGGCTTAGTTTGTGTTTTGTATATCTACATGAAATTTATAATAATTGCATATTGCGAACCAACAAAAGAAGACCACATTTGATTCCAATTATGTCAGCCAAGAACAGGAATCTGTGTTTACAGTCAGCACAGGGCCACAAATCTAGGCCAGGCAAAGTTTTTCCAATCCAAAAGTTTTTCCAATCTTCCACTGTCCAGTTTTGGTGAGCCTTTGCCCACTGTAGCCTCAGATTAATGTTTATGGCTGACAGGAGTGGAACCATATGTGATCTTCTGCTGTTGCACCCATCCATCTAAAGGTTTGAAGGGAAGTGTGGTCTGAGAAACTTTCTGCTCCCTATTGGTTGTAAAGCGTGTTATTTGTGTCATAATGGGTGATTCAAGCTCTCAATGTTTCTAATATCTAATCTAGTAAATGATTTTGGCTGTTGTGAAAGTCAGTCAAGCCCTTTGACACCTGCCCACCCTCACTGCTTATTTTTAAAGGAAATGCATTCTACAAAATTATAGCTCTCAGGCACTTTTATGTGCACTTTGTTGAATAAATCTCTAGAAATCTCTAGATTATGGTGGTGATTTACATGCATGCAACTTCATATTTAGTTAAAAAATTGGATTCTGTATATCATGTTGCATTATGCTTTGTAACAGGTGCAGGTTCATGTACTCACCATTGTAGTTTATATGAATAGTTGGGATGGTTTTCATATGAAAGACGTTGTAAGACAAATTACCTATATATCTCCAGCCTTTTATCCTATCATATGAGCAATTATAGTACTAGATCTACTGCCTGATTTTATTTAAATGTTCCAAGAGTGCATTGAGATCTTGGTAAAACTGTTTTCTCTTTTTATGGTCCCTGGGCATGGAATGAGTTGCAAAATACTATTTCCTTAGAACCAGGTAAGAACCTGGTCTGAGGGAGCCATCTCAGCACTCCAGCACTGTTTTGAGCACACAGACTGGAATATATTCAGGGAGGCTGCTACATACAGGCTACAGACTTTGAGGAATACACAGCATCAGTGACTGGCTACATCAGCAAGGGCATAGATGATGTGACTTCCTTCAAGGCCATCACCACATGTGCAAACCAGAAACTGTAGATGACTGCCGAAGTGAGCTCCCTGCTGAAAACCCAAGACACTGTCTTCAGGTCTGACCACAAGGTAGCCCTCTACGCAGCAAGGGCCAATCTGTCCTGGGCTATCAGAGGGGCAAAGCACAGCTATGCAGAAAGAATCCAGAGTCACTTCATAAACACCAAGGACACAAGGTGTATGTGGCAAGGCATTCAAGCCATCACAGACTACAAAGCTATATATTGTCTGAGATGGTGATGCCTTGCTCCCAGATGCACTGAACGATTTCTATGCATGGTTCGAAGCACAGAACAACATGCCAGCATGGAAGGCCCCCCAACTCCCACTATCCAAGTACTTTAACACATGGAAAGCTGCAAGTCTTGACAACATACCTGGCTGGGTGCTCAGGGAATGTGCTGATCAGCTTGCATTGTTGATAGCTTCAACATTTCCCTGAGTTAAGCAGTCATCCTTGTCTGGTTCAAGACAACCACCATCATCCCTGTGCTGAAGAAAGCATCTGTGTCCTGCCTCAATGTCTACTGGCCTATTGCACTCACACCCATCCTCATGAAGTGCTTTGACCGATTAGTCATGCAAGACATAAAGACCAGTCTTCCCACTACACTAAACCCATTTCAGTATGCCTACCATCCCAACCGCTCAACAGAGAACGCCATATCTGCTACCATCCTCCTTTCTTTGACCCATCTGGACAAAAAGGACAACTATGTAAGGATACTGTTCATAGACTTCAGCATTCAACACAATCATACCACAACAACTGACCTCCCTCTGCAACTGGATCCTGGATTTTCTGACTGGGAGACCCCAGTCTGTCTGCTGACTCATGACTGTGCTGCAAAGTTCAGTTCTAATCACCAAGTAATCATCAAGTTTACTGATGACACTACAGTCGTGTGCCTCATCAGCAACAATGATGAGTCAGTGTACAGGGAAGAGGTGAACCAGCTAGCAGAATGGTGTAGAGACAACAATCTCTTAATGTTGATATGACTAGAGAGATGATTGTTGACTTCAGGAGGATCCAAGTGGACCACTCATGACTGCACATCAATGGAACAACTGTGGAGAGAGTCAAAAGCTCCAAGGCTCTTGGTGTGCACATGACTGAGGACCACTCCTGGACTCTCAACACCACCTGCCTAGCCAAGAAGGCCCAGCAGTGCCCTCCCTCCTCACCTCCTTCTACAGAGGGATGATAAAGTCCTGATCAGCAATCTCACTGTGTGGTACAGGAACTGCACAGCCTCTGACCACAAGACCCTTCAGTGAATTGTGAGGACAACTGAAAAGATCATCAGAGTCTGTCTACCCACCATGGACACCTCATTCAACAACTGCTGCATCCGCAAAGCCACCAGTATTGCAGATGACCCCTCTCACCCCTCTCATGGACTCTTCAACCTCCTGCCATCTGGCAGAAGGTACAGGAGTATCTGTGCTATCACCTACAAACTCTGCAACAATTTCCTGAGGCAGTAAAATTACTCCATACCCTACTGCCTCCTAATGTTCACTTGGGCTAGTCAAACACCTAACCCTAACCCGGTATGACTCCGCACCACTGCATAGCGCACTTTACAAAGCTGCATTAGTCACTTTTACATTATGGAACTCGTTTTTGCTGCCAATTTTGCTGCTATACTTGTGCTGCTACATTACAAATAGTTTACAGTTTCTGTGTTTTTAATGTCCGGTGTATTTATTGTCTTGTTCTGTGTATTTATGTATTTCCAATGTATACAATGTATAGAGGAATGACAATACAAACCCACTTTACTTGACACATTTCCTTTTTTACCTTTAAAGGTATTTTACAAAAGGCAATGGGTCAGACGATCTGCAAACGGGCATTAAACAGGCAAGGCAAAGCACATAATGAGAAACGAAAAACCGGATCAAAAACTATGAAACAAAACACTAGGAACACCATACAAAGGCTTGGTACGGTGGTACCACTCACATAATACTTCGCCCAGAACAATGAGACACAAGGGGTTTAAATACTAAACCTAATTCAGCGGTAAAACAAAAAACAGCCGAAAACAATGATACATAAGGGAAACAACCAATGACAATACAGGAGTGGAGACAGGACATAAACCATACAAAACACACGTGTCAAAAGTGAACAACATCAATGTCACTCAAAAACCCAGAAGCGTGCTCGCACTTTCGGGTTTTCAGAACGCGATGCATGCTCCAGCGCTTTGCACGAGGGGAAATCATGACATATAGCAAGTAGTCTATTTTAGAGTGAATTAATACATTTTTGAATATTTTAGAATGGCTCCATGAATAAATTATCCATAATAGTCCACTACACCATGTCACCACACACCTACTACACAACCCATGCATCATTTCATGTCCTTTTAAAACACTGAATTCTGCCAGATTTCGAAGCTTCACCTCTGAAACCAAACCAGTCAGGTGATTCACTGCTGACTGAAGCACCCAAGTGGTTCAAACAACATAACATTTCTTTTCCTGGATTGGCACAAGCACAAAGTATCATTAGAAACTAGTTAACACCGTAAGGGAGCATCGCTATCAGCAAAAATGTAGAAAACCATTTTTGATTCACACTTTCCTCAGCCATTTTACAGTGACATTAACTTTAGTTTTGTTAATTGATAGGAATGCAGTAAGTGACATTACCCTTCTATTAAATATTTGCTAATTCCAACTGACATTTTTACAATTTTATTGATGATGAAAACTTGTGTCTGTAATGACACACACACACATGTACACAGGCACATGTTGAGACACACACACACACACACACTTCTTTACAGACAGCTCTCTGCTGAGACACTGCTCTAGTCTGAGAAACACATTACAACATACCATGTTCCTATGATGTACCCTTTCAAAGGGAACTTCGACGTTGCATTTAGCATAACAGTATGAGAACGCCTTGCGCGCTTGACCGGTATCTAAAGCTTGAGTAAAATCATGCCTCTACTTATAGGCCTGCCATGATCAGGTGACGTGGCAATTAAGCGCGTCGCATGATATATATATATATATATGATATATATATACCTGTGAACCACGCCGCCAGATTATCTTCAGCGGGACTGCATGTCTGTTGTTTGTGTGACAAAAACGCTTCATTTCTACTCGATATTTTCTCAAAATCTCTTAACTTTTCTATCCTTTTTTAGAGGAAAAAAAGTAAGTAATGAGCGAGAAAAAATTCAAGAAGTGTGTTACGGCTTGCTCCCGTTTCATCACGGGGAAAAGTGCACACTTTCTGGGTGAAGTGTTGGCGGTGTAGTATGCGATGGCAGCCTCGAGAGGCTGCGCATGGTAACGCCTTCATTAAGCAGCGCGACTCGCGCTCATCAAGAAAAAAAAACGGAAGACGAAGCGAGTCAGGTTTCAGAGCCTCGCAGATCTGGGCTGGCCGCTGCCGAGGCAGCCAGCCGTCTCAGGTTCGGGGGATCTCTTATAGATGAAGAAGAGGAGCCGGAGACGAGCGCTGCTCTATCTCTTGCTCTGTCTTCAGGGTTCGGCTCTCCGCTGGATTTTGGAGCTCGTGTCGCGGCTCCTCCTTCCGCTATGGAAAGCCAAAAGGAAATAATTCCTCTCTGACTCCGAGGAGTTAGAAGGATGTGTTAAAAACTGAGAGCAGCATATAAAGAGCTGCTTGAAGTGATTACCCAGTGACAGTAAATCCCCCACACTGCAGAAACTCCCCTGTCTTCCAGAAGTGCATGACAAAATCTCAGGCTTCTGGGGGAAAACCACACATAAGCCATATTCCTAACCCCACCATTTTGGATTACTCGGCCATTGTGGGAATGAACGGCATGGCTATTTAGCTATGCTCAAGGTGGAGGAGGCGCTTGCGAGCTACCTCTCTCCACCAACGGCAGGTAATTACGGGGGCCGGCTTGCATCCGAGCCATGTAAGGCCACCGTGGCATTGGTGGGCAAGCCTATGCAGTAGTAGTCTTGCTTGTGGGTTACTGCAGACAATGACAGGGTTGCAGGCCTACCAAGCAGACCTGCTGAGTGAGCTCGACATATGGCGGCATTCAAAAAAAAAAAAAGCCAGTTCCTTCCCTGTTGTCTCGAGCTCACCCTGGCGTCCATGAGT